>NC_054468.1:229650040-229950040 GCF_017639515.1 Carcharodon carcharias
GACAATATTGCCATTGGCCCTGGTTTTCAAACGCATTACCGAACACCACATGCCCCCATTCCATGACTATTAATGCACTGGATAATTTACTGGGCTGAGTAACCACATTCTCAGCAAGGACATTTCATCCATTTACATTTGGTTTCACTGTGCCACTAGACTGTGCACTAGAGAAAACACACACGCCTTCCAGCTGTTGATTTTCTGTCAGCTCGTTTTAAAATTGGATCAACAATTCTCTACCCGACTGAAATAACATGTAGGTTGCAACATCAGTGGCGGAGATCTGGTTGTTTACCCCAAAAAAAGAAGTGAAAACCATCGACAGGGCTAACTGAAGCATCGTCAATGTTTGCCACTCAGCACAACACAGTTGACTTGCAGAAATACATGGCCGACGTGAATAAAGACTTGCGTTTATGTGTCACCTATCACGACCGCACGCAGGAAGACCCAAAGCTTTACAGCCAATGACGTACTTTCGAAAGTTAGACACCGTTATAACCTAGGAAACGTGGCAGCCAGTTTGTGCACAGCAAGCTCCCACAAACAGCGATGAGATAAGCGACGGCAAACCTGCTTCAGTGTTGTCGGCTGGGGGATAAATATTGGCCCCAGGACAGTGCTGGTGGAGTGGGGTTCGAGGTGCCATGGATGGCACTGCTTCAAGATGGCACTGCCACCTTCTCAAGGGCAATCGGCAACAAACTCTGGCCTTGACACTGCGCCCTGACCCCAGGAATGAAATCGGAAAGAGAAATGCTTTGGCTGAGACTTTGAGCAGAATTTGCTGGTCGGATAGAAATGATCCCGTGGCCAATAGTTACCCCTCAGCCAACATCTCCAGAACTGACTATCTGGATATTGTCACTGCTGTTAGTGGGAACCAGTGTGTACAAAGTGGCTGATATGTTTTGTACATTACAGCAGTGGCTACACTTCGAAAAGCGCTTCATTGGCCGTAAAGCGCTTTGGGGGATATCCCAGCATTGTGAAAGGCGCTACGTAAATGGAAACGTTTCTTTCTTTGATCTGCAGGGATTCACTACGATGACAGCCTCAGTTGATCCAGGCAGAGGGAACCCGGCTGCACAAGACTCAGTAGCCAGACTGATACAAAAATACCCACCCCGAACCATTCAACATGGACACGCCGGTGTTACTATAACTACGGGTTTTGGGAGGACACACAGGGAAGATCACAGCTGGCGCGGGGACACTGTACATGTGGCCATCACACGACTGTGACCCATGTAAACGTGTTTGCTTTTTCTTTGAAAATGAATCTGAACAGGGATTAGACTCATACAGCAACTCATAGATTGATGGAGCACAGAAAGAGGCCATTCATCCCATTGTGCCTGTGCCAGGTCTTTGAAAGAGCTATCAAGATCCATCACAACTAATGAAAGAGTGCACTTTGGTTTTTATAGCAGGAGACCAACGAAACAATAGGTGCTGTGATATTTGATATACAGTTCAAGGGGATCGCTTCTGAACTGTATCTTTCACACTCATCCCTGATTTTAATCACTCCACCATTGTTGGCCGTGCCTTCAGCTGCCTGGTCCCCAAGGTCTGGAACTCCTCTCCTAAACCTCCTGGCCTCTCCACCTCTCCTCCTTTAAAACGTCCCATAAAACCTCCCCTCCTTGACCAAGCTTTTGTTGGCCTGTTCCAATGTCTCCTTAAGAGGCCCTTTGTCAAATTTCATTTGATTGTCACTCCTGCCTCCGGCTCTTTCATTCAGCCCAGGGCTCAAACAGCCAAGTTGCTCCCATCCTGGTGACTGAGGTCATGTTAAATCAAAGGCCTGCCTGGATAATTACAATCACAAGCTCTGCAGTATCACTATTGTGCTGTTCCCACTCATTAACCTTGAGGCGGTATTGGTGGGGGCCACTGTATGGAAAACACACGGTTCACCACCCAGTGAAGTTCTAGATGCTGCCTTTCACCAAACTGCAGCACTCAGACATCACTGCACCTTGCGAAATTACTCTGGTTCAGAATACATTTCTCTACTTTTTCTTAAAAATTAAGTCTCCTTAACTCGATCTTTTAACGTGCAGATGTGCTGTGCAGCCTTCAAACAAACTGGTTCACTCACTAGAAGCCCCGACATGCTGGGCATTGGTATCTGCAACAGGTTCTTGTGGTATTCACCTCTGTCAATGGTTCAAAGTGTAATGGGGGCGAACCTAATGAGGGGTCATTCTATGCTGCTTTGTTGACCAATGTTAGAAGCCACTACTCTAGATCTTTATATGAAATTAATTCTCAGGATGTGGGTGTCACTGCATTTACTGCCCACCTCTATCTAGTTGCCCTCAGAAGGTGGCTCAGATATGACTGAGTGGTTCGCTGAAGCCATTTCAGAGGGAAGTTAAGAGTCAATGACATTGATAAAGGGCTGAAGTCACATATTGCTCAGACCAGATAAGGGTGGGAAATTCCCTTCCCTGAGAGGGATGTTAGTGAGCCAGTTGGGTTTTTAAGTCATCGATTTTCTTAAACCACCATAGTGAGATCTGAATTACATTCCCAGTTACCCCAGCCAGAACTGAGAGGGCTAACCCCAAAGACCAGAATAGGCATAGTGCTAAAAACACAAATTGGTACAAATTAACTGTAAGGGCAAGTTTATGCTTGCCAAAAGCTATGGTACCTAGAAAAGCCATGAGAACACATTCTCAGACAGGAGCAGTATCTATGTAAGACAGTAAAAATGGGATAAGTTCACTATGCCAGGATGCAGCAAGTCACCAAGGCTCCTTAGACAGCACCTTCCAAACCCACGACCACTACCACCTAGAAGGACAAGGGCAGCTGATACATGGGAACACCACCACCTGCAAGTTCCCCTCCAAGCCACTCACCATCCTGACTTGGAAATATATCGCCGTTCCTTCACTGTCTCTGGGTCAAAATCCTGGAACTCCCTCCCTAACAGCACTGTGGGTGTACCTACACCACATGGACTGCAGCAGCTCAAGAAGGCAGCTCACCACCACCTTCTCAAGGGCAATTAAGGATGGGCAATAAATGCTGGCCCAGCCAGTGATGCTCACATCCCCTGAATGAATAAATAAAGACCAAAGATTCAGAAGGTGACCTAAATGCAGCAGGCTTTTAATCTACCAACATGTGATGGATAGCGCATCAAATGGGGTGTTCCCTTTCAAGATAAGCAAAAGAAAAGCAGAATTTGCTGGCTGAATCGATGTGGTTTTGGGTGGGAGAGGAACCGAGGAGAACTTTTAACACTTGATTTAAGACTTTGCATGTCAAACCAGGGGAGATCAAACTGAGGTCATTCTGCCCTTGCAACGGGATAGTAACAGAGCGGTTAATTTTGGTTGTTTTTCTTAAATTCATTCATGGGATGTGGTCTTCGCTGGCTGGGCCAGCATTTATTGCCCATCCTTAGTTGCCCTTGAGAAGGTGGTGGTGAGCTGCCTTCTTGAACTGCTGCAGTCCATGTGGAGTAGTTACACCCACAGTGCTGTTAGGGAGGGAGTTCCAGGATTTTGACCCAGCGACAGTGAAGGAATAGCGATATATTTCCAAGTCAGGATGGTGAGTGACTTGGAGGGGAACTTCCAGGTGCTGGTGTTCCCATCTATCTGCTGCCCTTGTCCTTCTAGATGTTAGTGGTCGTGGGTTTGGAAGGTGCTGTCAAAGGAGCCTTGGTGAATTCCTGCAGTGCATCTTGTAGATGGTGCACACTGCTGCTACTGTGTGTCGGTGGTGGAGGGAGTGAATGTTTGTGGATGTGGTGCCAGTCAAGTGGCTGCTTTGTCCTGGACGGTGTCCAGCTTCTTGAGTGTTGTAGGAGCTGCACTCATCCAAGCAAGTGTTCCATCACACTCCTGAATTGTGCCTTGTAGATGGTGGACAGGCTTTGGGGAGTCAGGAGGTGAGTTACTCATCACACGATTCCTAGCCGCTGACCTGGTCTTGTAGCCCCAGTATTATATGGCTAGTCCAGTTCAGTTTCTGATTAATAGTAACCCCCAGGATGTTGATAGTGGGGGATTCAGTGATGGTAATGCCAATGAATGTCAAGGGGCGATGGCTAGATTCTCTTTTGTTGGAAAAGGTCATTGCCTGGCACTGTGTGGCACAAATGTTACTTGCCACTTGTCAGCCCAAGCCTGGATATTGTCCAGGTCTTGCTGCATTTGGACATGGACTGTTTCAGTATCTGAGGAGTCGTGAATGGTGCCAAACATTGTGCAATCATCAGTGAACATCCCCGCTTCTGATGTTTTGATGGAAGGAAGGTCATTGATGAAGCAGTTGAAGATGGTTGGGCCGAGGACACTACCCTGAGGAACTCTTGCAGTGATGTCCTGGAGCTGAGATGACTGACCCCCAACAACCACAATCATCTTCCTTTGGGCTGGGTATGACTTCCAACCAGTGGAGAGTTTTCCCCTTGATTCCCATTGACTCCAGTTTTGCTAGGGCTCCTTGAAGCCACACTCAGTCAAATGCAGCCTTGATGTCAAGGGCAGTCACTCTCACCTCACCTCAGGAGTTCAGCTCTTTTGTCCATGTTTGAACCAAGGCTGTAACGAGGTCAAGAGCTGAGTGGCCCTGGTGGAACCCAAACTGGGCGTCAGTGAGCTGGTTACTGCTAAGCATGTGCTACTTGATAGCACTGTTGATGACCCCTTCCAATTCTTTACTAATGATTGAGAGTAGACTGATAGGGCGGTAATTGGATTGTCCTGCTTTTTGTGTACAGGACATACCTGGGCAATTTTCCACACAGCCGGGTAGATGTCAGTGTTGTAGCTGTACTGGAACAGCTTGGCTAAGGGCACAGCAAATTCTGGAGCCAGAATATTGACAGGTCCCATAACCTTTGCAGTATCCAGAGCCATCAGCCATTACTTGATATCACATGGAGTGAATCGAATTGGCTGAAGATTGGCATCTGTGATGCTGGGGACTTCTGGAGGAGATGGATCATCCACTCGGCACTTCTGGCTGGAGATTGTAGCAAGTGTTTCAGCCTTATCTTTTGCGCTGACGTGCTGGCCGCCCCCATCATTGAGGATGGGGATATTTGTGGAGCCTCCTCCTCCAGTGAGTTGTTTAATTGTCCACCACAACTGTACGTGGCAAGACTGCAGAGCTTAGATCTGATTCATTGGTTGTAGACTCGCTAGCCTTGTCTGCTTATGCTGTTTGGCACGCAAGTTGTCCTGTGTTATAGCTTCACCAGGTTGACACCTCATTTTTAGGTATGCCTGGTGCTGCTCCTGGCATGTCCTCCTGCACTCTTCATTGAACCAGGGTTGATCCCCTGGCTTGATGGTACTGGTAGAGTGGGGGATATGCTGGGCCATGAGGTTACAGATTGTGTCTGAGTCCAATTCTGCTGCTCCTGATGACTCATAGCGCCTCATGGATGCTCGGTCTTGAGTTGTTCAAAATCTATCCCATTTAATACAGTGGTAGTGCAACACAACATGATGGAGGATATCCTCAATGTGAAGACGGGACTTCATCTCCACAAGGACTGTGCAGTGGTCACTCCTACCGATACTGTCATGGACAGATGCATCTGTGACAGGCAGGTTGATGAGGACGAGGTCAAGTATGTTTTTCCCTCTTGTTGGTTCCCTCACCACCTGCTGCAGACCCAGTCTGGCAGTTATTTAACTTAGGACTCAGCCAGTTCGGTCAGTAGTGGTGCTACTGAGCCACTCTTGGTGATGGACATTGAAGTCCCCCCGCCAGAGTACATTCTGCGCTCTTGCCACCTTCAGTGCTTCCTCCAAATGATGTTCAACATGGAGGAACACTGATTCATCAGCTGAGGGAGGGCGGTACGTGGTAATCAGCAGGAGATTTCCTTGTCCGTGTTTGACCTGGTGCCATGAGACTTCATGGGGTCTGGAGTTGATGTTGAGGACTCCCAGGGCAACTCCCTCCCTCCTGTATACCACTGTGCCACCACCTCTGCTGGGTCTGTCCTGTTGGTGGGACAAGACATACCCAGGGATGGTGATGGTGATGTCTGGGACATTATCTGTAAGGTTTGATTCAGTGAGGATGATTATTGCTTTGACTAGTTGCGTGACTAGTGTGTGAGACAGCTGTCCCAATTTGGCTCTAGCTCCCAGATGTTAAGAAGGAGGACTTTTCGGGGTTGACAGGGCTGCAATTGCCATTGTCGTTTCCAGTGCCTAGGTCGGTGCCGGTTGGTCCGTCCAGTTTCATTCCTTTTTTGTGACTTTGTAGCGGTTTGGTGAGTGGCTTTGCTCGGCCACTTCGGAGGACATTTAAGAGTCAACCACACTGTTGTGGGTCTGAAGTCACATGTAGGCCAGACCAGGTAAGGATGGCAGATTTCATTAGTGAACCAGATGGGTTTTTACATCAACCAACAATGGTTTCATGGTCATTATCAGACTTTTAATTGCAGATTTTTTATTGAATTTAGATTCCACCATCCACCATGGTGGGGATTCAAACTCAGGTCCCCAGAGCATTACCCTGGGGTCTCTGGAACACGAGTCCAGCACAATACCACTACACCATCGCCTCTCTCATTAAAGTATTAGGATTCCTTCAGCATTAGTTACAGGATTACTTATTCCATTGTACCAATAAGATATTGGGAAGAGAGTGTTGGGGGGGCAGAAAATCACACACAAATCATTCTGCTTCCACATCGTACCAAACTTAATTCATGACCTCAAGGTCATGTTTCCTCCACACGCCCCAAGCTACCACAACCAACAAAGTACCTGCAACCACTAGCACTTCATTGAAATATTACATTGCACAAGACACACCCCAAGCTTTGAAGGATAAAAATCTACCATTCTGTTAACAGATTTTGAAAAAAAACAAACCAGTCAAGTCAACATAGTGCAAACTTCTGGTTTCGTGACTAGAAACTTAAATGGCCCAGGCACATAAATACTATGGCTGCCGATCAGAGACCGGGTATCCTGCAGAGAGTGACTCACCTCCTGACTCCCCAAAAGGCTTTCTTCTATCTCTACAAGCCAGGAGTGTAATAGAATACTCTCCACTTGCCTGGATGAGTGTGGCTCCAGCAACACTCGAGAAGCTCGACACCATCCAGGTGATTTGTACCCCATCCACCACCATGAAACATGCACTCCTTCTACTACTGGTGCACAGTGGCAGCCCATATGTACCATCTACAAGTTGTACTGTAGCAACTCGCCGTGTCTCATTCACAGCATCACTGTGATATAAATGCACCCAAGAGCTTGCAGAGACTACAATGGCACAGCTCCCTTCAACACTGGCATAAGATGCCATTGCTAACAACTGTAAGCTCGTCTGAAAATGTAAAACCTACAGTTTTGTCCCATGTGCCCTCCTCTCTGTCCATCTCTCCATTCCCGCAAAATTGTAATTAGAAAGAATCTGGGCGTAGCCCAGTTTTCATAAAACGTGCCTGGAGAGAGAGAGAGAGAGAGAGAGAGGAAGAGAGGGATGAAATCCTGATGCGCAGAAGCACTGTTCTACAACATTGTGGACTGGCAAAACAAGAGAGTGAGAAAGCTTAGAAACAATGATGCTGTCACTGGGATTTCAGTAAAGCATAACTTTTCTTTGTATCTACTTACAGCAAGTGACTTCACTGGCTGGGCCAGCATTTATTGCCCATCCCTAATTGCCCTTGAGAAGGTGGTGGGTGAGCTGCCTTCTTGAGCCGCTGCAGTCCCTGTGGTGTAGGTACACCCACAGTGCTGTTAGGGAGGGAGTTCTCGGATTTTGACCCAGCGACAGCGAAGGAACGGAAATATATTTCCAACTCAGGATGTGAGTGGCTCGGAGAGGAATATGGATATCGGCATGTTTCAATGCACTTGCAGCCTGGTTGTTCCAGGCTGGTGAAGGTCATGGGGTTGGCAGGTGCTGACCAACAAGCATTGGCGAGTTTAGATTAAGTTTAAAAAGGATGGTCAAAGCTGATTAGAAAGGACAATTCGGGGAAGTTTTTTTTATAAGAAAATCAAAATGGGAAGATCCAATCTTGAAGAGAGTTCCTTCCACCCTGAGGACATTGTGCCTACATGTCAGAAAGTAGAATACAAGCACTCAACATCAACTACATTGCAATACAATACCTGCCCTCCCTGATCAGTTACAAGTAGATCTACAGCTTAGACTCTGCAAGACATCAGTGAGCATTAAGTAAGACAGTTTAAGAGAGTCATAACTAAAATTGTGGTCAAGCCAACATCACCCTCGCTCCTCACTTCTCCCAACACACAGAAGAAACGCCTTGAGTTAAAATAAACATGGCTAACTCTTGGATTAAACAGCGAAGTACCCATCAAATCAGAGAATCACAGAATAGTTACAGCACAGAAGGAGGCCGTTCTGCCCATCGTGTCTGTGCTGGCTCTCTGCAAGAGCAATTCACCTCGTGCCACACCCCAACCTTTTCCTTCTACCCCAGAAAATTTTTTTACCTTTCTTATAAGGATTCAATTCTCTTTTGAAAACCTTGATTGAATCTGCCTCCACCACACTCTCGGGGAGTTCATTTCAGATCCCTGCATAAAAACAGGTTTCCTCAAGTCCCAGTTGCTTCTTTTGCTAATCACCCTAAATCGGTGCCCTCTGGTTCTTGATCCTTCCACCAATGGGAACAGTCTCTCCCTATCTACTCTATCCAGGCACCTCTTGATTTTGAATACCTCAATCTAATCTCTCAACCTTCTCATTGGGAACAGTCCCAACTTTTCCAAACTATCCACATAACTGAAGTTCCTTATCCCTGGAATCATTCATATCCTTCCTAAAGTGTGGTGCCTAGAACTGGACACAATACTTCAGTAGTGACCAAACCAGCATTTTATAACGGGTTTATCAAAGCCTCCTTGAATTTGCACTCTTTGCCCTTATTTATAAAGCCCGGGATCCCGTATGCTTTATTAACTGCATTCTCAACCTCCCCTGTTACCTTCAATGATTTGTGCAGACATGCTCCCAGGTCTGTCTGTTCCTGAACCCTCTTCAGTTTACCTCTCTTTCTTCCTACCAAAGTGAATCACTTCACACTTTTCTACATTATATTTCATATGCCACTTGTCTGGCCATTCCACCAACCTGTTTAAGTCCTTCTGAGATTTAACACGGTCCTCCACACAGTTCACAATATTTCCAAGTTTCGTGTCATCCACAAATTTGATCTAACAAAAGGCAGGATCGATGCTCAACCTACTCGTCCTGTTCAGTAGCATCAGTTTCAAATACACAGGCCACCTGAACCAGTAAAATGGAGATTTCCACCTTGAAAGTGTCCCTCCGCACTCTGTAGTTTCCCTTGAGCGCACAGTGTGGCACCTGAAGGAAAGGAATGGCTTTGAAACTGTCCACAGCCACTGTCGATATTTAACAGGGGAATAAAGTTGTGTTGCAGTCTCTTTCCTCCTCATACTCTAGTGTAATTGTATTCTGGAGTAACAACACGTCAGTCAAGAGGAATCTGGATTCCACGTACAGAAAGCAGCCAAGACCGCCTTTAGTAAACTGTACAACTGGACATGTTCTCCACAACCAGTCAACGCTATTTAATTTTAAAGGTTATTCCACCACCATTTGCTTGGTGTGTAAAAAAAAAGTAAACAGTTTGCTAAGTTACAGAGAGCACTGCTATCAATATTAAGATTGTACATTCCCTTTTACAACGCGCGCACAGGAGTCTGGATGGGGAATGTTAACAGGATATTCATCTGGAGGAGAATCTGTCTGTATATACACATATAAACAGGGACACTGCGTCACTTAGGAAGCATGGTGTTTGCATTTAATAATTCCCTGAAGGATGGATCTGGACCGGACTGGAGTGGGTGGGAGACTTGGCAGTGGAGAAGAGAAAAATCAGCCTGGGTTTCTGCTTCTAATAACTGCTATTGATTAACCGGTCTGCATAAACATTAGCTGAGGGTTCTGCATTTGGCTTGACTAGTTTCCAGTCACAGCCAGAGAATCACCTGAGGTGAGAGTGACTGCCCTTGACATCAAAGAAGCATTTGACCAAGTGTGGCCCCAAGAAGCCCGAGTGAAATTGAAGTCAATGGGAATTAGGGGAAAACTCTCCATTGGTTGGAGTCATACTAGCACAAAGGAAGATGGCTGTGGTGATTGGAGGTCAATCATCTCAGCCTCAGGACATTGCTTCAGGAGTTTCTCAGGGTAGTGTCCTAGGCCCGACCATCTTCAGCTGCTTCAACAATGACCTTCTCTCCATCATAAAGTCAGAAATTGGGATGTTTGCTGATGATTGCACAATGTTCAGCACCATTCGCGACTCCTCAGATACTGTAGCAGTCCATGCCCACATGCAGCAAGGCCTGGACAATATCCAGGCTTGGGCTGATAAGTGGCAAGAAAAACTTACACCACAAAAATGCCAGGCAAAGACCATCTCCAAAGTGAGAGAATCTAACCATCTCTCCTTGACACTAACGGTATTACCATCGCTGAATCCCCCACCATCAACATCCTCGGGGTTACTAAAGACCAAGAACTGAACTGGACTAGCCATAGAAATACTGTGGCTACAAGAGCAGGTCAGAGGCTGGGAATCCTGTGGGGAGTAACTCACCTCCTGACTCTCCACCATCTACAAAGCCCAAGTCAGGAGTGTGATAGAATACTCTCCACTTGCCTGGATGAGTGCAGCTCATGAAACTCAACACCATCCAAGACAAAGTAGCTCACTTGACTGGCACCCCATCCACCACCTTAAACATTCACTTCCACCACTTCTGATGCATGGTAGCAGCAGCGTGTACCATCTACAAGGTGCACCACAGCAACTCACCAAAGCTCCTTAGACAGCACCTTCCAAAACCACAACCCCTACCACATAAAAGGACAAAGGCAGCAGACACATGGGGCTGGATTTTACAGGGCGCTGTGGTCCCCATGCCCCCTCCCAGCTGAAAAGTCAATTGAGGTGACCCCCCCCACCCCCCCAGGGGAAGAAAAGCTGCCCTGTCATCACTTAAAGGCCAATTTAGGCTTGAGTGGGATATCCACCCCTCAGGGGCAGGAAGTCCTGCCTCAGGGAGCTACAGTCAATTGGATGGCTGGCAGCTCTGCAGCCCCAGCAGCGCCAGGCGGGAGCGGTGGCCATTGCTGGGACTACAGGTTGTCTTCAATGGAAATCGTTTCTGGAGCCGGAGACCAAGTTAAGTGGCAGGAGCTGTTGGGGGGGGGGTGGATTTCATCACGGGCAGGGCAAGTGGAGTGATGGGGTGAGGGGTCATGTTTGAAAAGCCTGATGGGATGGTGAAGAGGGGAAGTGCATCTTGAATCACAAAGGAGGGTCCCCAATCTTGCCCCTCACCAGCCCACATAACTAAGGCCACCAGGCTTCCCAGGGTGTGCAGGACTCCCCCCGTTGTAGGTAAAATAGTGGCAGATGCAGGATGATGCCCTTAAGTGGTTGTTAATTGGCCACTTAAGGGCCTCAACAGGCCCAAGTGTGGGTAGGCCACCCAAAGCCTCCACCATCGCACCCACCCTCCCCCCATAAAGATCCCTACAGGTCAAGGGGTGGGTGGGTAGGCGGCAAGAAGGCCATGTGCCGGATTTTACTAGCCTCAATGCCCTCAAACCCGCCAGCAGGAGAGTGTCAAATCCAGCCCACAGGAACACCACCACCTGGAAGTTCCCCCCGCCCCCCACCCCCCGAGCCATTCACCATCCTGACTTGGAAATATATCACCGTTCCTTCACTGTCGCTGGGTCAAAATCCTGGAACTCCCTCCCTAACAGCACTGTGGGTGTACCTACACCACATGGACTGCAGCGGCTCAAGAAGGCAGCTCACCCACCACCTTCTCAAGGGCAATTAGGGATGGGCAATAAATGCTGGCCCAGCCAGTGACGCCCACGTGCTAGTAAAGAGTTTTTGAAAAGGCTCTTCCTGCTGCTCCTGCACCATTACCTCGGGCATTCCCCAAGGTTCCGTCCTTGGCCCCGATTATTTCTCATCTACATGCTGCCCCTCAGTGGCGATCACCTCAAAACACAACAGGTTCCACATCGCCACTCACAACACCCAGCTCGACCTCACCACCACCTCTCCTGACCCCGGCGTTGCCAGGACGTTGACATGCTGCATGATACTTAATACTGAGTAACATTGCTCATTGCTAAGGAAATTGAGGGATGGGGGATATTGCGGGAGGGTATAGCTGGGCTGGAAGGTCAACTATGATCTTATTAAATGGCAGAGCCATTTTCAAGAAGTCACATGGCTTACTCCAGCTCCTCTTTCTTATGTCCTTATTAAGTCCGACATCCAGCGCTGGATGAGCAGAAATATCCTCCAGTTAAATGTGGGGATGATCAAAGCTATTGTCTTTTTCCCTTGCCACAATCTCCATTCCCTAACAATCGGTATTCCATCCCTTTCTCTGCTCACTGCCTGAAGATGCGCCAGACGGTTTACAACCTTGGCCTCCCTTTTGATGCTGAGCTAGTTTCAGACCTCTCCACATTCAAGACAGCCCTGCTTCTGTAACCTTTTCCCACTCCGCACCTGTCTCAGTCCATCTGCTGTTGAAATCCTCATCCATGCATTCACTACCTCCAGCCTTGGCTATTCCAACACGCCTCCTGTCAGCCTCCCATCTTCCACCCTCCATCAATTTGAACTCATCCAAAAACCTGCTGCCTGTGACCTGATGTCTCACTACATTAGAGGTGTCATATAAATATAAATTGCCTTTCCTGATGATGCCACACACATATATTAGCTCCTAATGTAGCAACATCTCAATTTTAAAATTCTCATCCTTTTCTTCAAATTCCTCTATCACTACATCCCTCCCTGTCTCTGTGATCTCCTCCATCTCAGCAACCCTCTGAGGTATCTTCACTCCTCCAATTCTGGCTTCTTGCACTCTATTCCTTCAGCTGCCTGGACCCTAAACTCTGGAATTCCATCTCTAAACCTCTCTGCCCCTTTATCTCTCTCTCTCTCTCCTCCTTTGAGGCACACCTTAAAATCGCCTCCTTTGATCAAGCTCTTGGTCAGTTGGCCCGCTTCTTTTATATGTGTGACTCTTTTGATTGATAACATTCCTGTGAAGTGTCTTAGGATGCCTTATTACATTAGACGCACTATATAAATATAAGTTTAAAATTAGGTATATTTCTACCTGTGTACTATATAAATATAAGATTATAGATAGGTATATTTCTACATGTGTACATTCATATATATATATATATATATATATTTATACATGTATGTGGATGTATGGATATGCTTCTATACAATATATATTCACCCATAAACACGCACAAATTGTACATACAATACATACCTAAACACAATTACTGAACTCCCCATCCAGACTCATGCTTGAGGAGTGTGCACCTGAGGGAGGTTTGTCAGCTCTGTTGTAAGGACCCCAGCATGAGTCAGCACCTTCAAATGTGCCTGGGGGCTGGGTCGGGCAAGAGCAGGTGTGGGAGCTCGGACACGGAGGATTAAGGGGTGGGGGTGGGGAATTTTCTACACTAGCCCCTTCTGAAACACACGTGAATAGAAGTCTCTCTTACTTTAAAGCGACGAAAACACTGCTGAACGGTTCATATGAAAACAGCTTCTCTCTGCATCGATCTCCTCAGCACCAAAAGGCAATCATTTATATGGGGTCGGGTACATTAATAATAAGAGGGTGCGGAAACCCAACGCTCTCCTGAACACTCCAAGTTAACTGCCATATAACTACCTGGGTTTCAACTGTACTCACTCCCCCAACACCCCACCCCCCACTCTTTCAGGCAATGACAGGAAGCAAATCCTGACACAAGGTTAAACCATCTCTTGCACTGTACGCACAGCAGACTTTCAGTAAAAGCAGGCTGCTAAGAAGGAAAAGAGCTAAGTTTCCACAGCACAAGCGTGAAGGAAAGCTGAAAGCCAGTGGCACATTTCGCCTTCAGATTTTGAACTTACTGACAACCCACCTCTGCCTCTAATTATAGGTCTCATCACCGCACCGGCTCCTTAGTAACCCACGGCCACTGTAATCCACCATCGCCTTTTAAAATTACCTGTTTCTAGAACAGGAAGAATGTTGTTGTGGGGGGAGAGGGGGGTGGAGATGGGGGTGTTGTGGGGGGGGGGGGGGGGCGGGTGGTTGTCGGAGGTGGGGGGGGGGGGGGGGGTGGTGGGGAGGCGAGGGAGAAGGAAAGTCAGCCAATGAAACGGCCGGCTGCTTGGCTTGTGTGTGAGGTCTGGCTGACTGACACACTGTACATCATTTTTTTTTCTAAATTAGCATTTAAACTCCAGAGGATTCCCTCCAGCTTTTAGCATGGGAATCTTATAAACATTGGCAAAAAAAAAAATGAACCATCCAACAGGAAGGCCTGCAATCACCAATTACATGGTAAACTGACCAGATCCAAAGACACACATAACACACATGCTTTTTGCCCACCTGACACTGCATACTCCGCACATAATGTAACTGATGGATTCTCCCTAGGGTGACTGGGCACCCTCCATCCTGGTTCTTTCAAAAGACTGTACATGCACGTACTCCGTCAAGTATAGTCATTGCGACATAAAACTGTATTCCCCCACTGTCACTCTTTAGAGAAGATGATTATATTTCTTACATCATCGACTTGGGAACCACCACCTGCCCCTCCATTGGTTCCCTCCCGGAACTAGGGATGTCAATCAGGATACTGAGCCAGTACTGGCTGAGTGCAGAGTGCGGACATGAAAGGCTCTGGGTCTCAGCTGGCTCCCTGCAGAAAGAGGTGTTTTTTTTTCCCAAAGCAGGAAGAGGGGAGGCCATGAGAGCGTTTCCTGTTGTACGGCTCAGATAACTAAGGACGTCACTGCATTCAAACTCCCTCAGGGTGTCAGCAGATACAGGGCAAAGTTCAGTCGTTTGCAACGAGCTCAAAAGGAGGAGACACCGAGAGAATGACTGAGAGAATGAGGGAGAGAGAGATGGGGACGACCGAGAGAGAGAGAGAGAGAGAGAGAGAGGGAAAGAGGAAGTGGCAGAGAGAGAGGGAGGGAAAGACAGTGAAAGAAGAGAGACAGAGTTAGGGACAGTGAAAAAGAGATAAAGGGAGCAATAGGCAAAGGAGGGAGGCAGACAGAGAGAGAGAGAGAGAGAGAGACAGAGAGAGAGTGAAAGAGGAAGTGATAGAGAGAGAGAGGTTTAGAGACAGTGAAAAAGAGATTGTCGGGGGGGGGGGGACAGGCAAAGGAGGGAGGCAGAGAGAGAAGCCGTGGAAGATACCATTAAACACAACCATTATCAGTTGCAGTTTATGTTAATAAACATGCACTTCAATCCAGCACTAAAGAGACAAGGAATTAAATATAACAAGTCATGATTTTGTTTAAAATTATGTTTCCTCTGTTCAGTTTTGATCTGGAATTTTGTCCTGCCTTCTATCTAAAATCGTAGCAAATTAGGAATGCAATAGCATAAATTAAAATGCAAAAACAAATACCGGGGATTAAAGAAATTTTTTTTACAAAAGATAAACTGAGATTTTGAACCTGTTAAACTTTATACTTAAAATGTGGAATACTGCAATGGAAATTTGATCCATTGCTTACACTGTGCTGGGAATTCTGAATACAAGAATGAAGCCACGAGTGTTAGACAAATAAAGCAGTGGTCACAAGCAAGCACTTCACAGCCCAGGCAATTCTATTCCCAGTCCAGAAATATTAACACATCAACAATGCAAAACCACAACCTGTTATTTGTTGCATCTGTGAAAATAAAGATTTCTACTTGCCAGTATTTTTCAACATGGCATGGAATTTTAAAATAAAATCCCTCCACTCACTGAAATTTTTTGGCGATATATTTTCTTTCACTTGTTAATTAAGATGTAGCCAGTGCGGGTCCTAATATTCCCTTCTTGATCAATGCATCTTATTTGACCTTGAGCTGAGCTTCCAATGTCATATCCAAGACCTTTTACTTCTACCCCTCGCAGTATCATCCTTTTCTTTCAGCTGATAGCCTCCCTTCAACTTTCCTGTTTCAAATTTTAGCCCCGACCATCTCTCTTGTGTCCCCTGGTATTCACTGTAAACCCTTGCACCACAATAAGCATCACTCCCTTACATTACAGCGGTGACTATACACTTCAAAAGTGCTTCACTGGCTGTAAGTGCTTAGGGACTTCCCGAGGTCACGAAAAGCGCTAATATAATTACCAATTCTTTCTTTCTCCAAATTTTTTACAGTGAGCAATTTGCACAGATCAACTCTCTCTCTCTTCCCCTCACAATCTTAAAAAGTGATATTCCAAAGTCCTTCCAACTTTTCCAAAGTAAACAAGCTCAACTTCCTCGCCCTTTCCTCATACACTCGGATTCCAAACATCTGGAATCACCTTGACTGCCTGGCCTCTGGGCCCACTCTGAGGGCAGTAATATCCTTTCTATGAGTCCAACAAGTTGGCACTGCTCGACAGAGGCTCCGAGCGATTACTTACACAGCAATTTTTTTTCACAGTGTTTACATTCAAGGCAAATTTGATGCCTCCCGAAGCATTGGCCCTTACATCCTGTGAGTCACTGGGACTGTGAAGGAATATTCACTGGTGTCGGTCTAAAAATAGTAGGTTCTGAACTGGAGATCAGTGGCATTTGTCATCGCTGGCACGTTAAGCAATCCTGGGATAAGCTTGCTGCAGCTTTTAGCCTCAGGTGAAGGGCTCACCTCTAGTATTTGCTACATCCCCACCTGCACTTACATTGACCAAACTCCCGCAAAGAGAAGTTTCAAAGGAAACAACACAGAAAAGGCTGGAACCAGTGATCTGCGGAGAGAACAGGCAGGCGAACATTTCAGGTGTAGATTCTTAACTGGGAGGGGTACAGACAAATGGCGTTTTTTTTAAAAAAAAAAGATCTGAACAAGGGTCGTTGACCTGAAACGTAAGCTCTGTTTCTCTCTCCTCACCTGCTGTGTATTTGCAGCATTTTCTGTTTTTATAACAGAACCAGGAGATTGGATTTGGAAAGAAAACACACACAGACACACAAACACAAGCATGTAAGTGTGAAATGGAATGAAACAGCCTGTAAAATGCTTAAGTAGAGTAGAGGAAATATCTAAACAGCAGAATTTAAGCCTAAAACACTAACAACAACAAATAGCCATTTGGAACTTGAGAATTGCTGAAAAAAGAGACGTGGGAGCTTTTCATCTTGCACTCATCAGAACACTTTGCAAGAATACCAACATAAGGGGAAAACAACAATTTATACCGCATGAGAAGAGAGTGCTGGTTGATAACCAACCACTTGGCAACCAATCAACACTCTCTTCACGTACAGTATAACTCATTGCCTTCTTGCAAAGTGTCCTGATGAGTACAAGATGAAAAGCTTCAGCATGTCTCTTTTTTCAACAATAAATGGCAACAACTTGCATTTATCTGACACTTCTAACGTAATAAATGTCCCACTGCACTTCACAGGTATGTTATTAGATGAGTTAAATTTGACATTGATCCACATAAGGAGATAATAGAAGAAGTGAGTTTTAATGAGCATTTTAAAGGAAGAGAGAGACGTTGCCTTAATATCTCTTTTTGGGGGCTCGATGCCACATTTTGTCTGACTATGCTCCTGTGAAGTGCTTTGGGGATGTTTTACTATGATAAAGGTGTGATAGAAATGCAAACTGTTGTTGTCCGACCAAACAAATTAGCATGCCAAAAAAAGCCTTTAAATCGCTGCAACCACTTCCAATGCATCTGGAGCAGTACAGGTTTGTCCCGTTGATCAAAGTGGTGACGGTGTGACAAAATGTTTTAAGAGTGGCTTTCGGGGCTGTTGTGATGTGGAGCCACGCAGACCCGAAGGGCCCACCATTCAGTCCCCAATTGGTGGCTGAACTCAACTGGGACAGGGGAAAATATGGGTACAACTGATTTGGCGGCCAGGATTAGTCAGGAGAAGGGGAAGGGGTTAGCAGGCAGGAAGGGGGGGGCAGAGGGAGGTGGGGGAGATGAGACTGATCAGTGTCCCTACTTCTGATTGTTGCCAGGGAATGATATTATTTGCGGGTAGGTTTGGCCTCCATGTGGGAACGTCTGGCACCTAGAAATTGGAGGAGGCCATTCAGCCTCCTTCATGGGTTAGCACCTTTTGGAAAGGAGATGATAAAAGGGAGAGAAAGGCCATATAAATTTGCATGAGCTGTCAAAGTGATGCTACCTGAGTAAAATGTCTTTGGAGCGACCTAATCCAAGATTTGAGTTTCTTCCAAAAGAAAAAGTCTCAATATGAAACCACCTCCCTTTAAATTAGCATTATTATCAAAGCATATATTTAAAAATCTCTTGGCAGCTTACACACATTAGTAGTTTTTCCAAGATGGGAAAGATTAATTTCTTGTGGGGATGTAAGCCAAAACCAAATTTCAATGTTATGCTCTACCAATTGCTGCCAGACTCGAAAATTCAACATTTTCTTTCAACCAAAGTTGTAGAAATTCCATTTCTAACAATGCACTCAGGGCTAAGTCATTTACAAAACACAATGGCAACCAAGAACAACTTCGATTAATAAAGCACCCCTTAAAGTAGCAGAACCACCCCACCCCACCCCCACCGCCCCCCCCCCACCACCTCCCCCCACAATTGGTGCTGCATTGGAGCAGGGTCAAACAGAATTTGACAGTGAGCCACAGGAGATATTAGATCAGAAGGCCAAAGAGATAGATTTTAAAGGAGCTATGGTTGACCGTGCCATGACATTATGCCCTTGCCATATGCAAATGAATTGCTGCCTTTGCTGAATTGCTGACCTATATTGGAAACACCTCAATTTTAGAGGTGGAGAGGTTCAGGGAGAGAATTCAGAAGCTTCAGGCCTACGCAACTTCAGGCACAGCTCAAGAGGCCAGAATTTCGGGAGCGCAGGGGTGCCAAAGGGCTGTAAACCTGCAGGAGGTCACAAAGCTAGGTGGATGGGGAGGGGTGTGCCGGGGGCGGGGGGGAGGTGGAACTGGTGTGAGGCCACGAGGGGATTGAAGACAAGGATGGGAATTTGAAAATTAAGGTGTTTTCAATGTATTCAATTCAGCAAAGGCAGCAATTCGTTTGCATATGGCATGGACATAATGTCATGGCGCAGTCAACCATAGCTCAGCAGCAGGTGACATTTTTGCCTCTGTGTCAGAAGGCCATGACCTATTCAAGAGGTTTGGGAATCTAATCTCAGTGCAGTACTGAAGGAGCGCTTTGCTGTTAGAGGTGCTGCCATTCAGGTGAGACATTACACCAAGACTAAATCTGCTGTCTCAGGTGGATGTAAATATCAAAGAAGAACAGAAGAGTTATCTCTGGCATCCTGGGTAATATTTACCTTTCAATGAACTACACCAAAAATCATTGTCACATTGTTGTTCTTGTGAATTTGCTGTGCATAACCAGATTTCAAATACTACAATATTTCAAAAAGTACCTCATTAGCTGTGAAGTGCTTTGGGGATGTTCTGAAGGGTGCTATAGAAATGCAAGTCTTTTTTTTTAACAGGTACAATACCACAGGTGCAGAAGAGCAATTCAATCACCAATATCCTAATGGCAATTCCCATAAACTTAAGCTATAAAATCTGAAAACGACACCTGTAAGCTGTGCTGGTGACGGAGAAACCGGTATTCACTGTTCCAGAGACTCCGAGAGATGAAACAATGATATGGGCGGCACACTTTTATAAAAATGGTACACAGTTCTTGTATTACTCATTCACAATAGGCATACAGGGGCCAACTTGTGTATTAAATTTAATTCAAATAGTTATCACACCTTGTATGTAAGACACCTGGTCATGGTGATGAATAAAATCGCTCTGTCCCAAACTATGCCAGGCCTTGACAAATAAATATGAGCAAACTTTCAATTTGACCAATGTATTGGTCAGCACTGGTTTCTTAGCTCATAGCAGCTTATAATATTTCTCGACTGCTTTACTGTATAAAATAGCAACTAAGTTCATAAACTTGAAAGGCTTAAAACCCACCCAGGGAAGGACCGTCCATTTGGTCATTTTAGATTTGTAGGTTGTTAGGTTTGGGCAAGTGAGGCCAGGACCCCCTCGGCGTTGTTGTGGATGACTAAGTATTCTGGGAGGGGGAGATTGAATAGGCTGAAGGGTGTTCTTCTCTGGTCCCAACCTTGAGATCCTTTGGATTTATTGGGCCAAATAAAGCCCGAGCAAACCAAGCAGTGAAAGTTTCAGAGAAAGAAGAGAAACAGGCATCAGTTGTACTTATTCCATCCTATTTCTGTTACAGTGCTTCAGTTTTACTATGGAATTTCTCCAGGCTACAGGGTGCAGTAGCATAGTGATTGCATTAATGGACCAAAAGCTTGGGCTAATGATTTGAAAACATGAGTTTAAGTTGTACCACAGCTGCTAAGATAGTTAAACTCAGTTAATAAATAAATCTGAAGTAAAAAAAAAGCCAGCATCAATAATTGCGATCATGAAACTGTAATTGTTGTTAAAAACCATTCTGGTTCACTAATTCCCTAAGGAAACAAAATCCTCTGACTTTATCCTGTCTGGCCTATATGTGGCCCCGGATCCACAGTGATGTGGCTGACTCTTAAATGCTCTCTGAAATGGCCAAGCAACTCAGTCAAGAACAATTAGGGAACTGCAAGGGCACAAAACCTGTTCAAGTCTTCCTCCTTTCCACAGGCTTGCAAATGTCATGTCAGCACCACCTCTTTACCCAACTCCATCTTCTCTTCAAGGCTGGTGCTACTTGAGGGACATGGACCCTCACTCGCCTTCTTCAATAAACAAATAAATACAAGTACATGTTGAGAGACTGACTCCCCCAGCTGGAGGGACCAGAAGTAGGGGTCATTGTCCATAGGATAAGGGGCCAATTATTTAGGATGGAGATGAGGAGAAATTTCTTCACTCAGAGGGTTGTAAATTCTCTACCCCAGAGAGCTGTGAATGCTCAGTCATTGAACATATTCAGGGCTGAGATCGATGCAATTTTGGACTCCAAGGGAATCGAAAGATATGGGCAGGAAAGTGGAGCTTGAGAAAGACGATCAGGGGCCTAGCAACAGGCAATGACTGCTAACCTTGCCAGCTATGCCCACATCCCAAGGTAATGAATATTTAAAAAAAACTAATGTCACTAAAGATTGGGGGCAAAACATCAAAGATGACTCAATGGCCATCATGACAACATCAGTCAGGGGGAGACAGTGGCATAGTGGTAATGTCACCGAGTAATTAAAGCCCAGCCTAACAATCTGGGGGCATGGGTTCAAATCCCAATGCAGCAGCTGGTGGGATTTGAGTTCAAGTAACAAATCTGAAGTTGAGGACTAGTCTCAACAAAAAAAACTATCATCAATTGTTATAAAAAGCCAGCTGTGCTTTGATGTTGAAATCATATCTCCCAAGGCTGAATTTTCCTTTTACAAAATGGAAGGACTTGGAATTATCTGTACATCTGGGCGCTAACCTGGGATTTTTTTTTGAAAGGTCATAAGTTCACCTTGGAACTGTCAACAAGCAGGCCTCTTCCAAGAAATCACCTGATCTTTATGGTACTTGAGAAGGAGTTATTTGTTTATTTTGAACTGCAAAGTAATTTAATTAATGAAAATCTGGAAGTCAAAAAGGCATCACATGACAGAGGCGAACATTGAGTTTGAACCTGTGGTTCTGCTTTCAGTCTGGTTGGGGAACAAGCTGAGGAAGGAAGGCCCCCTAAATTGGCTCCCTTTCTCTACCTTATGTTGCCTAAACTTGTGTGTGGCTATCAACCTGTAGCCAGAGAACCCTCGTCTGAGTGTAACTGGTCTGCTTTTGGACCTGCAAAGCTGAGACCAGTTAGTGAGAACCTCCAGGCATCCACTGGGACCAATGGCCCCTCTTCACATGAGGGAGCTCCAGGTCGACAGCGTCCAGACCCTGCAAACGTTATCCTTTATTTCATAATGCCCATCCTCCAAAGCCCATCTCTGCAGAGAGATTCTATCTACTTGCCCTTTGCATGACGGTGCGTCCATGTGTGTGCTTGGGGTAATTCTTTAGGATGAGACAGATAGCTATACCTCCTGATTACAATTGCGTGTTAACCAGTACCTGCAACTTGTTAAAAGAAGTTTTGGTTTAAAATAAATTAATCATTCTGAGTTTTTGAAAGAAGCCTGGTCAGAGTCTCTGTTCTTCTGGGTACTAGAGGTATAGGTACACAATTGGCCATTTCCGTGAGAAAATTAAACATTTAAATTAATGGTACGGCCTGTGGAGTAGTGGGGCTTGACAATTCACACACTCCTCCCATCCCGGTCATAACATTAGGAAAGGAAATCTCTCATCCTTACCTACAATGGCCTACTTGTGATTCCAGACCCACAGCAATGTGGTTGACTCTTAAATGCCCTCTGAAATGGTGTAGAAAGCAACTCAATTCTAGGGCAATTAGGGATGGGCAACAAATGCTGGCCTTGCCAGTGACACCCACATTCCACGAAAGCTTACAAAAAAAAGGTCAAGAAACATTGGCATTGCTTTGAGAACTGATGCACATGACAAGTCATCATGGAAACCTAAGGTCTGTTAGAAGAAATAGACTCAGGCTGATCATCTCAACACAATAGGGCAGCAATTCAACACTGGGTACTGCAATGTGAAGCCCATGTCGCAGGCAGTTTGCTGCATTGTTGCACTTACAAGTCTGTAGAGCAGAGGGTTCGAGCTAATAACTTCTCAACTCAGTTGCTCAGAGATAGTTACACTCATGATTCATAGAACTATAGAACTCTGTCTGAGGTATTAGTGGTGGGAAAAAAGGCTTGCATTCAGGGTGAACACATAATTCGCTTGAAAATTCGATATGCACTACTTACTCTGCTGTTGACAAATAAAATAAATGCAAACGTTATGTATTTGGAAGGAAGAAGACATGCATTTATCTAGTGCCTTTCTTGACCTCAGGGCATGTCAAAGTGATTTACAGCTAAAGGAGGTGCTTTTTGAAGTGTGGTTACTGTTGTAATTTGTGCAACACAACAGCCAAATAATGCACTGTAAGCTGCCACCAAGAACAACGTGATAACGACCAAATAACGTCTTTTTACAACACTGATTGAGGGATAAATATTGGCCAGGTTACCAGGAAGACCTCCCCTGCTCTTTTTCAAAGTAGTGCCATGGGATCTTCCAGGCAGGACCTCTGTTTAATGTCTTATCTGAAAGACAGCGCCTCTGACAGCGCTGTACTCCCTCAGTACTGTACTGTACCGGAAAGGCGGCCTGGATTTTTGTGCTCAATGCACAAAGAACCCACAGATTTGTGACTGAGGAATGAACGTGCTGCCCACTGAAGCCATGGCTGACACATTTGGACCTTTTCTCAATGCAGTCGTGAACTAGGCCCATGCTCATTCCTCTATTCCTCTGTAAAAAGAAATTGTGGGGAGTAAATGTGCAAGGTACATTTACACTCTAACTGAGCAACTGGGGAAAAACATTTCAGATTTGCACTAAATGCAACGGCGGCGGGAAAAATGTTGTTATATCCGTCGGCCGCAGTGTCGGTTTTCACGCAGTAGCCTCATTAATTATGCAGTCACAGGAAACACGCCATCTCGCTGGCAGGCGGCCTCTGATTTGCCCTCCACGTCATTACCTCACCGCTTCCTCACGCAGTGCGCCATGTTTAAACAGCAGCATGCGCGCACACTTCTCAATGCTTGTAGCCCAGGGCTGCTCTGGTGAAGACATAGCCCCAAAAGCCTAGAAGGGTGCAGCACCACGATCCAGTGACATATCCTTGGGATGCCTTCTGGATGCCATGGGGGTCCCTCTAGCCACCACCCTAGCCACAGGAGTCCCATCAGTCTCACCACGCTGGCTTGGGTAGTCAGTGCCAATGCTGTACACAAGAGGTCGGCCATCCAGTGCAGAAAACAGATGAATGATCTCATCTGTGCCACCAGCGTAAGGCAACCATCTCATCATTCCAAACTCACACATTCCGGCCATTGTTACTATAAACCAGGAAACATCCAGTGGCAGTCACCCACCCTGGACATTTATGCAACTTGTTTAAGTGGTCTTCAGACACATGTATTTGAAGCAAAATTAAGTTTTAAGAATTCATGAAATGAACGTAGTATCTGCAGTCAAATCTTACACTCTTATTTGCTGTCAAAATTTTCAAAGACTTGCATTTCCATAGTACCTTTCACAGCCCCATGATATCCCAAAGCACTTTACAGCTAATTAACTATGTTTGAAGTGTAGTCACTGTTGTAAGGTAGGGTTAGATTGCAACAAAGTGAACATTAACCATCCAGACTTTTCTACATCTAAAATTATCTGGTTTACTTGCCCAAGTCAGCGCTACTTTTCACAAAAGAATGGTCGAAGGCTTATAAGGGAGAGCACATTGGACTCATTGACCAAAGAGATAACAAAAGGGGCTTTTAATATGAAATTTGTTGCAGTTTTCCTCCTATCTCCTGAAGAAGTGGTTTAGTTGCCTGAGGTCAATGTACGGTACTGTGATTCCTGTAGCAAATCCCAGAAAATGCTTCAATATGGTTCCCAGGAATGTGCCAATATCTGCCAGAGGTTGCCACTGATATAGTGTTATCTACAGATCATCTGCCACACATGAAGCCTGGGAGATGGCTGTTTGTACTGTATCTGATTTTTTTTTTTAAATTTACAACACAGGGCATTCTGAATGAACAACACAAAGTTCTCACTTTCACAAAATTAAATTCCCTTGTCTGAAGATTGAGAGTACACTTCATGCCATCTCTTGTTCAATTACCCACCAGCCAAATTAAAAGCGGCAAGGTATTTAAGAAGAATCGGGGAGGGCCATGAGGAAAGCAGGAACTAACTGGGTAGCTCAAAGAGCCAGAAGAAGTACTATGGGCTGAATGGCCTCTTTCTGTGCTGGATGGTCCTCTGGTATAGACAGACTGTTTATGGAGCAGCTGGCTCCATAGACTACACACCACAACCACCATGTTTGCCATTTCCCAGTGCTAATATGCTCTGCATAAGCAGGAACTCTCACCCAACAGTCACTAAATAAGTAGACAGAGTACTCACAATCAATTACTGTGGACTATTGCCAATGCTGTCTCAACCCTCACCACTCCTACAAGGGTTCACTTGTTAATTGGAGGTACAACACCGGCTCCTGCAGAACTCTCCCAGGAGCATGACTCTGGTTACAGCAAGACTTATTTACCTTCAGCATACTGCATGGGTTGGGTTTATTAAAGTTATGGTGCATTACAAGATTGTTGCTAGTAAGCTTTGTGCACATATCAGAAGGTGGGCAGTTGTGTAATTTAGTATTATAAAGGAGCATGTGTGCATTTTTTTTCAACTGCCTTTTCATGAAAAGTATCTTTAATCTCATGACCAAGGGTAGTTTCTGGTTCGTGCCCACACTGTTTAAGTTGGCTGATCTCAGTCAGCAAGGTGGCAGGTTGCTGCAACTGACATCAGGAAAGAGGAAAGATTTGCATTTGTATAGCACCTTTCATGATCCAAGGATGTTCCAATTCGCCGATTAAGGGGTGAAGCAACAGAGGGGAATCATAACCTTGCAGTAACAACAACCTGCATTGATAATGGTCCGCTTCTCCAAGAGCTCTTAACAGCGGCGCAATTGAGAAATGGCTAAGGCAATGGAGGAGAAATTGGATGAGTTTTAAGGAGGGCCTTGGGGGGGGGGGGGGGGTGGTAAGTGGGTTTTAGACACTGAAATTCCCTTTTTATCTGGTATACATGTTTCTGTGAAAATTGTGGTGCACAGAGTGTAATCCCAGAATAAAACCTAGAATCTGGTGCGATAAACGTGTTTGACTTTGAACTTGTTCAATCATGGTGAACGAGTGGCCTTGGCGATCACCCCTGCAGCTCATGGGGCATCAAATCTCACCTTGGTTAACCTCCGATTGCAGAGAGGGATGCAAAGAGCAAAACGCAGGAAAAGGAACTCCACTTGTCTAGTGCAAAAATAGCATTGGTTGGTGTATTATATGAGAAATAACATCCAACATATATTTAAATGGCACGGTGGGGGCGGAGGGCAGGGGAGAAGAAACTTCCTTTCTCTGTGAGACTAATAGGGCCTGCCAATCTGACAATGGTCCAAGAAGTTACAGGATGTGGTGGGAAGTAATGGTGGCCAGGTTTGAGAGGAAGAGTTCAGAATATCAAGGAATGTTTTTAATATGAGATTGCGCCACGAATATTTTGTTCAATTAAAAATCAAGTCACAGCAGCGCAGGACAGCAGCTTTCCTTTGAGCCAACTCGCTACATATATAAATAACAAAAAAAATACATTCTATAAATAAAATGCTTCCAGTCTCAATGGTGAAGCCGTCTTTGGGAAATCCTGGAAGCATGTGTCGTCTGGTAAACCGCTTTCCAGTAACTTCACAGTGAGTTTGGAAATTGTCCCTGATGAAATGCTACAGTGAGTTTTCACAGCATCATATATTGCACACACAGATACACACAACCGTCTTGATTATGTCAACTTATCTAATATGGACATCATAAAATAATAGTTTTCAGGCCCGGGGAACCTCCTCCTAGGTCCCAAGTTGCTCTCTCAGCCCTGGAGAAATCCCTGTGATAAAGACAGATAGACACACCCAGTACAATGTCGTCACTTCGGTTGCAAATGGAGTCGTTTTGCCGAAGGGAGTGCGGAGCGGAGCTTAATTCAAAAATTCCAAGAACACCGTCTGAACTTCCCCTCTTAAAGTGCCGTGACTTTTTTTAAGCATTTACCAGCTATTCAGCAGAGGGCTGAAACTCTCTACAGCTAATATATATATATATATATATATCTTGTTGTTGTTGTTTTCCCTTTTGTTGGGTACAGCTTAGTAAATTTACAAATGTGTCGTGTTAGTGGGAAGGAAGTGGCATCTATTCCAGACGTGAAGCCCATATACTGTGCAGAGTCCTTGCCTGCTTATGGAAATCCCAGGCTGAGGGCTGGCGGCTGATATTCACTCTCGGACACAGGCAGTCTGCATGTGGGAGCCGCAGAATGATTTTCCCTGCTCCAGCTCTCTCTCTCTTTCTCTCTCTCGTTCACCCTCCTTTCCTGACACGTCATGGAAACATTCCCGGAACGCTTCCATATTCCACCCACAAACTTTTCCCCAAACACCGGGAGCCGGGCCAAAATCGGGACCAGGACCAGCACCAGCACCAGACCCGGGTTAGAAGCAGCGCCGGGAGCCGGACTAGGAGCAGGACCCTTGGGTTAAGAAGCAGGACCGGGATCAGGACCCGGGTTAAGAACCAAGACCGGGATCAGGACCCGGGTTAAGAACCAGGACCGGGATCAGACCCGGGTTAAGAAGCAGGACCAGGACCCGGGTTAAGAAGCAGGACCGGGACCAGGACCCGGGTTAAGAACCAGGACCGGGATCAGACCCGGGTTAAGAACCAGGACCAGGACCCGGGTTAATAACCAGGACCGGGATCAGACCCGGGTTAAGAACCAGGACCAGGACCCGGGTTAAGAACCAGGACTGGGATCAGACCCGGGTTAAGAACCAGGACCAAGACCCGGGTTAAGAACCAGGACCGGGATCAGACCCCGGGTTAAGAACCAGGACCGGGTTAAGAACCAGGACCGGGATCAGACCCCGGGTTAAGAAGCAGGACCAAGACCCGGGTTAAGAACCAGGACCGGGATCAGGACCCGGGTTAAGAACCAGGATCGGGATCAGACCCCGGGTTAAGAACCAGGACCGGGTTAAGAACCAGGACCGGGAATCAGACCCCGGGTTAAGAACCAGGACCGGGAATCAGACCCCGGGTTAAGAAGCAGGACCGGGAATCAGAACACGGTTCCCAGACCCGAGCCAGGACCAGAACCCGGAGTAGAAACCAGTCCAAAACCTCGTTCAGGACCCGGGGGTAGAATCAGGTCCAGATCAGGAAGGAGAGAAATAATAATATAAAAAAAAAGCAGGTCCAGGACCCGGGCTGGAAAGCAAGAGGCGAAATGAGGAAAATAATCCGATCCAGGAGCAGAACCGGGTCTGGAACAGCGGGAGCGACAATGTCACTCACTTTAAAAAGAACATAATTAATCCGAATCCGCTTGAAACAATGATTCCATTTGACACACTAAAAGCCACCGGATACTTTAAGGTTAAAATGTAACAGTGATGAATGTCCATGAATCACATCTATGAACAACTGATAAACCGTCTGACACTGTTGTCCTTGGGATGGGGGGGGGGGGTGGGGGGGAGGTATTCCCCCGTGTCTCCCCCCCCTTCCCCCTTCCCCCTTCCCCCCCCCCCCCCCCCAGGGTCAGCCCAGTGACAATAAATGGATAACTTCTCAAAGCCACTTTCACTCGATTCGCCTCTCAGTTGTACAGCGGCAAACACGGAAACCTGTTGAAAATGCTCCAGTCCGGACCAAGTGACTGTCCTGACACATTCTCCACCCCCCACCACCCCCCCCCCCCCCCCCCCCCCCCCACACACACACACACACACACACACACACAAGCCGAGGTCCCTTCTCCGGTAACTCCTCACTCAGCCCAGCAATTCCCACAAAACAAACATTTCAAACCACAAACACACAAAAAAAAACAAACCACCTTTCTTCCTCTCCACAACTGATCTTTAAGATATACAATGAAGAAATCCATACTCTTCCCCACCCCCCCCAAACACACACACACACACACACACAACTCTCCTCCTCCTCAACACACACACACACACACACACACAAAGAGGTGATTATAAGGGTCTCACTGTTGGAATTCCGCCTGAGATGAACTCGGGTGGGTTTGTGTGTGTGTTTGTGTCTGCCTTGTTTTCGTACCGTTTAAGTTCATGCGGCTCGGGGCCTCTCTTGCGCCTGGAATCGGTGCGTGAGTTGCTTCCAGTTGCTTTCTCTTTGACGCTGCAGTATGTGTGTGTGTGTGTGTGTGTGGTGTCGGCTGACGGGGTTATTCCTGGCACTGATTCCCAGAATAGCAATTGTTTTTTTTTTCTCTCTCTCCTTTAAATCTTGGGAGACTTTGTGCAGTGACGTTGTTGGATCCCCCAATGCGTCCCCCGCAGCCGGACTCGAAGCCACTTCAAGTCGCCCTTCATCGCAAGAGGTCACATTTCAAACGCGCTGTAATCTTAACTAGATCAAAGCCGGTTTCGTAATTTAAAATAGCATCTTATCGAGGATGAATTGCACCGTCAAGAGTGCATTGCAATGAATGCATTTTCCACCTTATCTGGGAGTTTGTCCTGAACTGGGAGAGAGAGAGAGAGAGAGTGTGTGGGGTGTTGCTTGTGTGTGTGTGTGTGTGTGTGTGGAAATGCCCTCAGGGTTCCCTCTTTGCAAAATCACACATACACACACACACACACACATTCGACCTTCACCAGGTCCCCTAAGCCGGCGCTAAATGGCATTGTGGCAGGGATTGCCGTCAAAGCGGCGTAGGAGCAGCACAGCAGCGTGTGTGCTTGTCGTTAACCCCTTCCCTCCCGCAGGCTTCTCACCCCCCCCACCCCCCCAACCCCCAGCAGATATCCAGCGCGGAGCCGGCAAGAGTTTAGCCATTATCAAGTAAAGTGGACAGAGCCATCAGCAATCCTGTAGTTTTATATCTGGGCAGATATTTAATAAAAAAAATACCTGGAAATACTCAGCAGGTCTGACAGCATCTGCGGTGGGGAAAACAGTTAACGTACGGACACGAAACGTTAACTGTGTCCCTCTCCGCAGATGCTGTCAGACCTGCGGAGTTTTTCCAGGCATTTTTATTTTTGTTTTGGATTTCCAGCATCCGTGGTTATTTTTTTTGCTTTTATCCAGATATTTAATAAGTCCAGTGCAAATGGATAAAGGTTTCAAGTTTCAGTTCATCCTGAATTCTAGGATCATTTGACAGTTGAGCTCATCCATCCTAAATGCTACTTCAAAATGGGGAAGGGGATCAAGCAGCAAGGTGCCGGATTTTGGCATCCAATTCTAGTTTGGCACTGGATTCCTGCACTCTGTCGCCCAGTTCCAAGTTACTCCACTGCTCCCTTTGGTGAGGAGTTCTCTTGGCGTTTCCAATCTGTGAAATGTATGTACCATTGTTGCATTTAAGATGTGGATGATCCTGTGCAAATTTCAGCAGATTATGATGCAAAAACAAAAAACGCTGGAAAAACTCAGCAGGTCTGAGTTTCTCAGCGAAAGTTGTGAAGGGACTTGATAGAGGTGTATAAGATTGTGAGGGGCATGGACAGGAAGGCACTTTTTCTATTAATAGAGGGGTCAGTAACAGGGCATAGATTTAAGGTGAGAGGTAGAAGTCTAAGGGGGGAGTTGAGGAGAATTTTTTTCACCCAGAGGATGGTGGGAGTCTGGAACTCACTGCCTGAAAGGGTGCTTGAGTCAGAAACTCTCGTAACATTTAGAAGTATTTAGATATTCACTTGTGTTACCATAGCCTCCAGGGCTATGGACCAAGTGCTGGAAAATGGGATTAGTGTAGTCAGAACTTTGTTGACCGGTGCAGACACGATGGGCCGAACGGCCTCCTTCCGTGCTGTAAATGTCTACGAGTCCATGGCAGCATCTGTGGAGAGAGAAACAGAGTTAACGTTCTGAGTGCTCTGAAGAAGAGTCATACAGACTCAAAACGTTAACGCTGCTTCTCTCTCCACAGATGCTGCCAGACCTACTGAGTATTTCCAGTATTTTCTGTCTTTTAGATGAAAAGGATTACTCTTCAGCTCCCCTCTGATCCTTCTACCAATTACTTTAAATCCATGCCCCCTGGTTGTTTACCTCTCCACTGGTAGAAATATGTCCTATCCACTGTATCTCGGCCCCTCATAATTTCATACATCTCAATTAGATCTCCCTTCAGCTTTACGTTTATTTGGCTTTATGTTGAAACATTTGAACATTAGCAAAGCGACTGTTGCAATCTTACTCCAAAGAATCATCTTACTGACTTCAAGGAGCTTGGTAGAGACACTAATCTGTAAGGGAATTGGACCATACACAAGGTGAAGGCTCTTTCTGGGGAGGTGGTAGCGTAGTGGCATTGTCACAGGGCTGATAATCCTGAAACCTAGGAGTAATCCTCTGGGGACTGGGGTTTGAATCTTGCCATGGCAGATGGTGCAATTCGAGTCCAATAAAGATCTGGAATAATGTGTCAGCTGATGGCTGTGCAACAACCATTGTCGATTGTTATAAAAACCCATCTGGTTCACTAATGCCCTAAATCATACCCGGTCTGGCCTACATGTGACTCCAGACCCACAGAAATGTGGTTGACTTTTAAATGCCCTCTGAACAAGGGGCAGTTGGGGATGGGCAATAGATGCTGGCCTGGGCAGTGATGCCCACATCCCATGAATGAATATATTAAAAAAAAATTCTGCCCACCCTCTGTTTAATTAATTGACCTTAAGCGAGGTGACAGGGTCCCTCTGCCACATAGCGCTACAGTAACCTCTGCTAAAAGCTGTGCCCTCTTGGTTGTCAAATGAGGAGAGGTTCAGCTTGAATACCTCCACAGTTGATGAAATATTGCCTTTATTGTAGAAACACACCTCACAGCAATTCAGAGTTACAAGGGGAAGGTCATGAGTTCAAGTCCCACTCCAGAGATTTGAGGGCACAATTCAGGCTGACATTCCCAGTGCAGTACCGAGAGACTGCTGCGTTGTCAGTGATGTCATTTTAATGAAATGTTAAACCGAGGCCCCACCTTCTCTCTCAGATGGACCATAAAAGATCTCTTGGCACAATTTCAAACTTGTTTGTCCCTACAACCACACCAACCCCCTCCACTTCTCTCCCCCCACCCAAACCACCCCCCCACCCACCTTAAACCAGCTTATATTTCACCCCTTTCTTGGATTCACTCAAGTTCTGTTGAAGGGTCATGAGGACTTGAAACGTCAACTCTTTTCTTCTCTGCTGATGCTGCCAGACCTGCTGAGTTTTTTCAGGTAATTCTGTTTTTGTTTTGGATTTCCAGCATCTGCAGTTTTTTTGTTTTTATCAGCAGGTTTCCTTCCTGAAATGGCAGTAAACCAGGTGGGTTTTTACAACAATTGATTCACAGTCACCATTACTAAGACTAACTTTTTAATTCCAGGTTCTTACTTGAATTTAAATTCCACCAGGTGCTGTGGTGGGATTTGAACCCTTGCCCCCAGGGCATTAGCCGGGGTGTTTGGATTACTAGCCCAGTGACATTACCACTACACCACCATCTCCCCACAATGATCCTGTAGGTTTTCCACCTGGTGAGCTGGATTAACATGATCCCATATGATTCTACAATCTGGCCATTACCTCATTGCTGTTTGTGGGATCTTGCTGTGCACAAACTGGCAGTGACGTTTGCTACATTACCACAATTGACTGCATTTCAAAAAAACACTTCAATCGTTGTGAACCATCTTGAGTCAGGCTCAATATAAAATCCGCATCCTTCTTTAAATAGTTATCTTTGGCTTCGGACTGCTGACTATGGGTGAAACCACTTGCACTGCGATTGCGATGATGCATGAATATTCACTGTAAAAGCAGAAAGAAAAATCCACCAGAGGATCATCACGGGTTCAACGGCCACTCTAAGCTGGAGTCCGGCCATTGTAAATGCTGAGAAGATCCAACAGTGGAACAGCCTGGAAGTCATGCTTCCTTCATAGTTACAACAGGGGTAGGGGAGGAACAAAGTGACACATGTTTTTAATAGGAAAGATAGCATGGTATGTTGCTATTTCTTGTGGTTGGGCAGAAAAACAGTACATCGTTCTTATTTCCCTTTTAACATTGCTGGTTACTTAGGTCCTTTGGAATTGATATTAGCTAAAGCATAATAGATACCATTAAGTACATAACCAGCTGCAATCCACTCAAGAGGTTCTGGTGATTTATATATAGAACAATGGCAATCTGAGAGTGATTGAAGTCTGTAATCCAATCAGATAGTTTATATATGGACTGAGACACATTCTGGAGTGCTGCAAAAGAGCAAGAAATCAAAGGTTTGACAGTAACACATGTACAATACATCAAATTTACTTTTAAAAATCTCTGTTGTTTTCATTCATTTGTCCACAGTGGTGGCGAGTGGCAATGGACTCCTGATTCCCATGATTATTATGTGTAACAGGAATAGTATTTGGGAGCAATACTGGGATTTGTTATATTTCACATGACAGGAACACATCACAGCTTGTCTACATCAACATATGTAGAATATATATACCTGGGAGTGAGTTACAGGCTAGAAGCTAATCGAGGGGTTCAGCTGGTTTGTATATAGAATAACAGATACCCGGAAGTAAGTTACAGGCTGGAATCTAATCAAGGGGTTGGGCTGGGTTATATATAGAATAACAGATACCTGGAAGTGAGTTGCAGGCTGGAATCTAATCAAGGGGTTCAGTTGGTTTCTATATAGAGTAACAGATACCTGGGAGTGAGTTAAAGGCTGGAATCTAATCGAGACGTTTGGCTGATTTGTATATAGAATAACAGATACCTGGGTGTGAGTCATGGGCTGGAATCTAACTGAGGCATTCACATGATTTATGGTTATATATGTGGGTGCGTAACACACTCAGTTGCTTTAAATTCACACCCAATATAATGTTGACAGTGCTTGATGGCTTCATAAGTGTTTCTTGTCATTGTGGCATGTTATTCATTGTTCAAGGGGTGTCTATGGATGTATCACTGCACCAAAAAGGCGCTGACATGTCAAGAAATTCAAAACTGGCTCTGCAATGTGGAGCTGCTGCTGGATTCAGTGCAACACTAGAACTGCTTGACAAAAATAAAAATACCTGGAAAAACTCACCAGGTCTGACAGCATCTGCGGAGAGGAACACAGTTAACGTTTTGAGTCCGTATGACTCTTCAACAGAACTAAGGAAAAATAGAAAAGAGGTGAAATATAAGCTGGTTTAAGTTGGGGGGGGGGTGTGGGGAGGGTGGGTGGTGTTGGTGGTGGGACAAGTAAAGCTGGATAGAGGGCCAGTGATAGGTGGAGATTGCCAAAAGATGTCATAGACAAAAGGACAAAAAGGTGTTGAAGGTGGTGATATTATCAAAGGAATGTGCTAATTAAGAGTAGAAAGCAGGACAAGCAAGGTACAGATAGCCCTAGTGGGGGTGGGGTGGGGGGTAGGGATCAAAATAGGCTAAAAGGTAGAGATAAAAAAATGGATGGAAATGCATTTAAAAATAATGGAAATAGGCGGGAAAGAAAAATCTATATAAATTATTGCAAGAAAAGGGGGATCGGAAAGGGGGTGGGGATGGAGGAGAGAGTTCATGATCTGAAGTTGTTGAACTCAATATTCAGTCCGGAAGGCTGTAAAGTGCCTAGTCGGAAGATGAGGTGCTGTTCCTCCAGTTTGCGTTGAGCTTCACTGGAACAATGCAGCAAGCCAAGGACGGACATGTGGGCATGAGAGCAGGGTGGAGTGTTAAAATGGCAAGCGACAGGGAGGTCTGGGTCATGCTTGTGGACAGACCGAAGGTGTTCTGCAAAGCGGTCACCCAGTCTGCGTTTGGTCTCTCCAATGTAGAGGAAACCGCATTGGGAGCAGCGAATGCAGAACTGCTTGTGGGTGTGTGTTTTCTTACTTTAGTTTGTGGCCGTGAATGTTCCCAGGACAGATGCTGGTATGGAGAAACAATGTGAAAATGGGACCATTGGACAGCTGAGCTCTCTGCTCTATCTTTTTTGTTTTGCATTCATTCTTCGAATGTGAGCACTGTTGGCAAGGCCAGAATTTATTTCCTATCCCTAATTACCCTGAGAAGCTGTTGGTTATGAAGATGAACATTCTTAATATGGTCAGTGCAGGTTACATGTAACTGTGTGGTTTGCTGTGTCATTTCTGAGGGAAGTTAGCAGTCAACCAGATTGGTGTGGGTCTGGAATCATGTATAGGCCAGACCAAGTCAGAGTGTCAGCTTTCTTTCTCTAAAGTGGACAGAAATATAATTCATTGGTCGTTAAGCTTTGGGGCATTCCGATGTTTAAAATTCACTGCAATTTGTTTCTTTCTAATACCATGTCCCTGGTAAGTCAGTCATGTTTTATCTGATTACAGAGGAAGTCTGGTGTTTTATAAATCTATATTTCCTACTGTACTCTAACCAGGCTATTAAAGGAGTTCTGTTGAAGGGTCATGAGGACTCGAAACGTCAACTCTTTTCTTCTCCGCCGATGCTGCCAGACCTGCTGAGTTTTTCCCAGGTAATTCTGTTTTTGTATTAAAAGATCTCTTTAACCATATACGAATGCATTATCAACTGAACAGCAATAAAATTTTAGCTATTCCAATTAAACTTTGATACTGTGCCAGTCAGGTACTGGAAGCGGCTGATCAGAAGCTGTCAGCAACAATCTATTCATCAACAAACTGTCCAGCAGTGAATTCGTCCTGCAGTTACTGAGAGACCATCATTGTGGGATCTTTCTTGTGCACTTGGCTCTGTTGTTGAGCTCAGCAGCTCTGGAAAGCAAATTTACCAGGTTCCCCCCTGCAGGACAGATTAAACAGTCCAATATAACCTCGGGGCTACCATAAAGTTGATAGTGACCTTTGTTCCACATCATGCTGCACTGTTGTTATCTCTTTATCTCTTAACAAGCATCAGAGAGACGGCCAGGCATCAAAGGGATGGATGGCAGTTGAAAGCATTGTAAAAATTGCAGTCTATTTCTGAGTGGTGTGCCTGCGATTGATCTATAGGTTTACTCAGTTGGCAGAGCGCTAGCTGGTCTTTGGGGCTGAAAGGTTGAGGGTTGGAACACCATCGAAGCCCCACCTTCCTTCAGGTTGGGGTGAGTCCCATTGATATGAGAAACTATTTCCTCTAGTTGTGGGAGCCCGGAACAAGGGGACACAACCTTACAATTACAGCCAGGCGGTTGGGGGGGCTGATGTCAGGAAGTAGCCTCTTCTCACACAAGTAGTGGAAATCTGGAACTCACTCTCCCCCACAAAAGCTGTTGAGATTGGGGGTGGTTTGGGGTTGGGGGGGGTGGTGGGGGGGTGGGGGGGGTGGGGATGGGGGGGGATTGTGGGGAGGGTGTGGACAGTGTGTGTCAATTGAAAACCTCAAAGCTGAGATTGATAGATTTTTGTTAGGCAAGGGCACTTAGCATTATGGGTACAGGGGTTATTAAGATACAGATCACCCATGATCTAACTGAGTGGCGGAACAATGTTGAGGGGAAGATGGTCGCTTCCTGTTCCTCTGTTTGTCAACTCCTAAAACTATCTCCAAAACACCTGGTTTTCTCTTTTGTGCCAAAACTGTTTTTCCTCTTCCTGTCCTGTCCTGCTTGTAGCTTTTCCTACCAGGAGATCTTCTATCATGGTTTGTCATGCTCGTCTGTCTTGTGCCATCCTCACACATCCACCGGAGCTCATCTGCAACCACTCTGTGACTTCTGCCATCCAACTACACCTGGGTCAATCCCTCTTTCTGCTGCCCTCCACTTTGCCATCTAGGAAAGATCGCTGTAAGCTTTACAGCTTTGATTAAATGGCTGAAATACTGACATTTTCTTTTCTGAATGTCGCTTTTAGAGTTCTTTCTGCTCTTTCAATTCCAAACACCTCTTCATTTGTCTTATGGCTTGCATATGGAATTTTAAACATACATCTTAGCGTCCACATTTCAAAGGCCTCGATTTTCTTCCTGTTAATTGTCAATAAGGCCTAAGCCTTTCCGAAACTTGAAAAATCTCTCGTGTCTCAGGAAACTCTTGTGCTGTCTTTTTCTCACTCCTGGACAGACCATGAGACAACACTTGTCATCTCACAGGTAAATCCGCTCTTGCATCTAGGCTTCCAACTTCTGACTCTCCGTTGCAGCCATTCTGGGTCAACTCTGTTTAATGACCCGATGTTGAATGCTGCTCTGACATTTTCCATCTTCCTCCTCCATCGTGTGACATTATCTCCTCCTGAAGACATTCCAGCCAGGTTGCAAACAAGACAATTTCCTCCCTCTGGATCATTCTTTCCCAGGGTCTTCTGACTTCCTGCCTCAGTTTCCCTTCCTCTGACAACCTTTAAAGGCCTTTAACAACAACAATCTGTATTTATATAGCACCTTTAATCCACTATTTTAATCACTCCACCATTGGAGCCGTGTTTTCACCTGCCTGGCCCTGGAGCTTCTGGAATTCCACACCACTGCCCTCATGCCCCCTCCCCCCACGACCCCCACCCTGCCCAGCCCCAGCTTGAAGCTCGCCACTTCTCCACCTCTCTTTCCTCCATTCTGACGTTCTTTAAATCCTCCCATTTTTGCCAAATTTTTGATCACCTCCCCTTTCACTTCCTTATGTGACTCGCTGTCATACTTTGCTCCATAATGCTTCTGTGAAGTGCCCTGGGGCGTTTTCCTATGGTGAAACACTACACAAATGTATGTTGTTGTTGCCTGTTGTTCACTTGGTAAAATGTCCTAAGGTGTTTCACAGGAGCATTTGAAACTTATCCACATAAGGAGACATTAGTTGACTGTTGGTCAAAGAGGTAGATTTAAGGAGCTTCTTAATGTAGCAGAGAGGTAGAGTGGCAGAGAGTTTTAGGCAGGACTCAAATCTCGCAAATTTGTGTCCACCAGCTAGGGATACTTGCTCAGTGGATGGTAAATGCTGAGCTGCTCACTTGAAACAGCTGCCACAACTGTTTTGCAATTTGTATTTTTATTTCGAGATGCATGCCTTGATTTCAGTAGTAATAAGACCACTGAGTCTTAGAGGTTTTTGACAAAGCTAAATTAAACATTTATTCATAAAAGAAATGATTTTAAGCATATACATATAGATCTACAAATTACTACTATAATACCTCCTAAATCTCCTCATTAATCCAGCTCCCAGTTACACCTCTGTTAAAGCCACAGTAAAACAACATAGATTTCAACAGACCCAGGCAAAGCGCACAATACTCTGGACAGTGATATTCAAAATGAATTCTCCTAGCTTCGGTTCCTGGAGACTGCAGCTTTGTACATAGAGGCTGGAGGCTTTTCACATTTGCCGGACCTTAGAACACCTTCTTCCTTACACATAACCTTATCTCCTTTATAATGTAAATCCCATTGTTTCAATATGCCTTTGCAACTTTACATTTTCCATAACATAAATCTTTCATAGCACTCATATTATCAGTAATCTTTGGGAAGATTAAACACACTGATTGGCTTAGCCTCTGTCGGCTAAGTGTAACGCTTTACCATCTCTTCAAAATTCGCTACTCTGGTTTATCTAAAACTGCAAATGTTCTTCACACCTCACATTCTAAAACTTCAGCCATATTCATGTGTTTAACATTTCAAGCTTAGTTTCCCTTTCGAGACATTAAATCACCCAGATCAACTGCCTCCAATTCAATTAAATCCCACACACACACACACCTGCACACAGAAACCAATCCAAACCTTTACAATAAATCACAATAATATTATGAAAATTATTACATTTTCATGACAATTTTTATTTCTATTGATGTCATTGAGAAGGATGTACAACAGGTTGCCAACTCTATATCCCCAAGTTTATACCATCAACTAAGGAAGAGCTCCGCCCTAATAACTGTGAGATGCTTATTGATTACTGAGGCAGGTCTTGTGGAAACTATTTCAAAGCCTTCTTGATTTGTAGTTTATCCACCTTTCCATGTCAATGGCTTTGAACAAAAACATGTGTAAATACAGTTTTAAAAACCTAACATTTGGAAATTACATTTTCACAACTCCTTCCTGTGGAAGTCCATAATCCTGGAAGTCAGAAGGAGATAGGTAAATAAAGCATATCTTTTATTTTTCAGCAGAAAAGATCTAAGAGACCCTGATTCTCTGCTGGGAGATCATTGGGCTTCTCGGAGTCATTGTCGCCATTGTCAGATTGAGGATGACACCTGGCAGGCTTCATGATTTGTGCGCCCCCCCTGATGAGACAGCACGCTAATCCTGAAGTCATAGGTCCTTGAGCAGAGAGGGGAAGAGCTTCTTTTATATTTATTCTTGCATGGGGTGTGGGCATCACTGGCAAGGCCAGCATTTATTACCCATCTTTAATTGCCCTTGAATCAAGTGGCTTGCCACACCATTTCAGAGGGCAGTTGAGAGTCAACCCACATTGTTGTGGGAGTCACATGTAGGCTAGACCAGACCAAGTAAGGACAGCAGATTTCCTTCTCTAAAGGACATTGTTGAACCAGATGGGTTTTTATGACAGTTGACAATGGTTTCATGGTCACCATTACTGAGACTAACTTTTCAATTCCAGATTATTGCTTGAATTTAAATTTTGCCAGGTGCCATGGTGGGATTTGAACCCTTTTCCCAAGAGCATTGGGAAACTCTGGACGACTTATCCAGTGACATTACCACTAAGCTACCATTTCTCCTCAGTCACCCTGAGGAAGATGGTTTCTCGAGCTTGCTGTCCTTCCACTTTTGTTGCTTCTCTTTAGCAGAGTTTACACCTTCAGTTTCCGACTGCATTGTGGCTTCTTGTCTCCTTGGAGTAATGGCACAAGAAACTGAACATGGCCATATTTCTGTAAGGCCATTACCTCCCACCCCCCAACACCTCCCCCCCCCCCCCACCCCCTGCCGGAATGTCAAACTGGCCTCTTGTGTCTCCCCATTGGCAGCCATGCCTTCAGCCATTTGGACCCTATGCTCTGGAATTCCCTCCTAAAACCCCTCCATCTCTCTCTTTAAGATCCTCCTTAAAACTCTCCTCTTTGACCAAGCTTTCTCTGTGGTGAAAGTGGCCTTGGATGGTAGAAAACAGGACGATAATGAATTGGTAGACCGTTGACACTATTTTCTTTTATATTTAGACTGTAGTTTCACTATTGTATTTTTTTTTGTGTAATGGCATTGCAGCTCAGTTTAACCCCACCCTCATTCTTTGTCACAACATCCGCCCTTGTCTGATTACTCCACAATGAAGTATCTTGGAATGTTCTCCTGAGTCTGAGGTGTTTATAGAAATGCATGTTACCGTCTACACTAAGGCCAGAATTTTACACCCCCATTGTGGCGGGGACCAGGCTGTAAAATGCGGTGAGCCATTCCGAACTCCATTGACATCAGTGGGACTTTAAAATCCCGCTGGCGTAAAATTCCACCCTAAGTCTCCAGTATTATAATTTGCTGCTTAGTTACTGGGCAAAGGAGGCATCTGAAGCCAGTCTTTCCTTAATATAGGCTTATCCACATAATACAGCCACAGCGTGCCTTTTCCTCCCCCCCAACCCAGGTGGAAACCGGTTCTTATATACACTTAAGAATAATGCCCTATCCTTTTCCCAATTATTAACAATTGTTCTCACTTACAACTAGAGCATGCACTTCATTAACACCCAGCAGTGTTAACATCCAGCCTCCTATACTGATCACCCACTGAAGTTACAATGGGAAATGTGGGTAAATCCCTCACAAATTCAGGGCCAGGGTATTTATAAAATGTAAAATAGGAAGGGAAAGTTTGGGAATTCTCATCTGTGTTTTCAAAGCCCTCCATGGCCTTTCCAGCACTGATCTTTGAAATCTCCTCCAGCTTTACAAACCTCCAAGATATCTGCACTCTTCTAATTCTGGCTTCTTGCATGCCCCCAATTTTCTTTACCCCACCATTGGCAGGTGTGCCTTCAGTAGCCTTGGCCCTAGGCCCTGAAATCTCCACCCCCCCCCCCCCCAAGTGTCCCCACCTCCACTAAAATGCCTACCTCTTTGACCAAGCTTTAAGTCACCTGCCCTAATCTCTCATTTTGTGGCTCAGTCAAACATTGCTAGATAATATTCCTGTGGATTTCTCTGTCTTCCTCCATTGAAGGTGTTAAATAGATAGAAATTGCTGCTGATGAGCAGAGACAATGGCTGACAGGAAATAAGGAGGAGTAAGAGGAAAGTGTTTCTTTTTAATTAAACAGTTAAGCCCTTGTGCAGATGAAGCAGAGAGTTAAGTATAGTCAGGTGCGGCTATATTGACAGTTTGCACATGGTAGCTACGTACTTGGAATATGGACCTCCACGACTGGCTTTTCCTCAGTCAATTTCCAAACGATCTACAAGGAAGCAGAACCGCAATGAGTTATTAAGCAGCTCATACAACTTGATTTCCAATGCTTTTTTTCAAGAAGGTGGGGGACATAGTCTCAAAATATTTACTCTTGACTTAAGTGTTTTGAACGATTTGCCTGCCTGTCAACTTCTGAATCAAAGGCTTGTATATTATTTGAAGAATAAACATTATAGGAGGTGGTGGGAAAAAAATTGACTTACTTCATAAAGCTTATTTTTCCAATACCAAAGACTTACTGGCTTTGAAGAGTCATGCTGTGTTTCAATGCTTCTAACTGTGGGGGTACTAAATTTTCCGCTGCGAAGGATTGAGCAAGGGTGCGTCTGTTATAGCCCAATTGCATCTGCATTTCACTGTGCTTTTTCCACCAATACAGGACTCCATCTGTGTTCAGTTTTCAGCACACTCTTTCCCCAGATCCAGACCGCCCTTGACCATAAAACATATTCAATTGTGCATGTTGGGGTGCTCGGTTGAGCCTAACTTGCACGCCCATAACATTCTTAACCTCGTGCATGTAACGGTTCAGTGAGCTCCTTCAGTAGCTGAGGAATATGCTCCCCAAAAAAACCACCAAGTCCCGGTCTCAACCTGGACTGAGTTAATTAGCAGCGCTCTGCGGCAAAGGTGATTGTGAACCTACAAAGGGTTTTGATGGCTCCAGCTCAGAAGTCGCATTGCTACCTCTGGTAGGACATATTTTTGGAGGTTTCATCACATGACCTCAAAATGTCCCACCCCCACACTCCCACTATTGGTCGTTTGACACACCCAACTTCATGGCACACGGCCTCCCCAGGACCAATTAGAAAATGAGCAGACTCTTCATTGTCCAATTGGATCATTCCTTACTGCCAGTCAAAACAGCCTTCATTTCTCACCTGCTCTATTTATCATTAATAAAGAGAAGTGTTCAAAGAAAATTAAAAATGCATACAATTCCCTTCTAAGACCAAATTAATTTTCTCAATGAATTTTCTCCTGTGTTGCTCTCAGTGGTGTCTTGGAGATTTTCAGCTTCAATTCCTGGAGACTCTAATCGAATCCATAAGACCATAAGACAAAGGAGCAGAAATTAGGCCATTCGGCCCATTGAGTCTGCTCCACCATTTATCATGGCTGATAAGTTTCTCAACCCCATTCTCCCGCCTTCTCCCCTGGAGGATTGGCAATCCATGAGACAGATGGAAAGTCAGCTAGGGTTCTTGTTCCTCGGTATCACTCAAGTCATCTTGCAGTAACGACACAAACGTTGATGTCAGGGCATGGCTGGATTGGATTCGAATGTGATGCCCTTTGTTGCCAAATTGCCTGTAAACACTGGCAACAACAGCTTTTATTCATATAGAGCCTTTAACATAATTTAACATCCCACGGCACCTCACGGGAGCATTGTAAAACAAAGTCTGACCCCGAGCCACATAAGGCGATTTCAGATCAGATGACCAAAAACTTGGTCAAAGAAGTAAGCTTTAAGAGGAAAATGGAGGAAAATGAGGTAGAGACGCTGAGAATTTTAGGGAAGGAATTCCAGAGCTTGGAGCCGAGGCAACTGAAGACATGCCCACCGATGGTGAAGCAATTATAAATAAAACCAGAAAATGCTGGAAAAATTCAGCAGGTCTGGCAACATCTGTGGAGAGAGTAACAGAGTTAACATTTTGAGTCCATATGATTCTTCTTCGGAGCTAAAGAGAAGTAGAAATGTGATGTTTAAGAAGGGTTGGAGAGGGCAAAGCCAAATAGAAGGTCAGGGACAGGTGGGAGCTTAGCAGAGATTGACAGAGATGCCATGGACACAAGCCAAAGGGAGTGTTAATGGCAGTGTTAAAGACTAAAGAAAGTGCTGATAGTGGCATAAAGGTAAGATAGCGGAATGTGTTAATAGCAGATCAAGTGTCAGCAGTCTGTGAAAGCACAACATAGAAACAAGTGATAGATGTTCCTGTGGGGGCAGGGAAGGGGTAAGTTTGGAGAAAAAGGATAACAAGAGAAAAAAGAGAAAATGAATGAACAAATAAAATTATAATTTGGAATGCACAAGAAGCCAGAGTGAAAGGAGTGCAATACCTCGGAAGGTTGTGAGGTTGGGGAGACGATAGAGGTAGGGAGGGGCAAGGCCATGGAGAGATTTGGAAACAAGGATGAGAATTTTAAAATCAAGACATTGCTTGACTGGGAGCAAATGTAGGTCAGCGAGCAGAGGGGTGATAAGGAAAGGGGGCTTGCTGTGAGTTAAGACATGGGCAGCAGAGTTTTGGATGACCTCATGTTTATGGAAGGCAGAATGTGGGAGACCAGCCAGGAATAATCAAGTCTAGAAGCAAAGAAGGCATGAATGAGGATTTCAGCAGCAGATGAGCTGAGACAGGGGCCAAGGTGAGCAATATAATATTACAGAGGTGGAAATGGGCATAGACTGTAAAATGATGACCATTTGACCAGGTTATGTGAGGGCGATCTGCTATCAGGGAAACCATTACCCAAGGAGGATTCAGGAGAAGTAGAGAGAAGGGTAGGATGTTAGTGAAAAGGCAATATTGGAAGAAAGGAGATTTCAATCGCTGACTACCATGGCTTACTTGATCATATTTTACTTTTGGCATTGTCCAGGATGTCCTTTATTGTGTGAGATTAAACTAGCCAAAGCAAGCACAGGGTATTAAAACTGGCTGCTTCATAGCTCACACAGCGAACATGCTAAAACCAACAAGGTAGATGGTATTTGGCAATATGATTTTTTAAATTAATTCTCAGGATGTGGGTGTCACTGGCACGACCAGCATTTATTGCCCATTCCCAGTTGTCCAGAGTTGATATAGCTGAGTGAGTTGGTTGACAAAGGGCGATTCAGAGTCACCCATGCCAATATGGGATTGAAGTCCCATGTGGATCAGACTGGGTGAGAGTGACAGGTCTCCTTTCTGAAGAGAATGAGCTGTTGTTTCACAGCTTTGTGGTCACTTTCACTGATTCCAGCTTTTCATTTCCTGATTTAATCAGAATTCTGATTCTCAAAGGGTCGTGGTGGGACTTGAATTTATGTTCGAACTGGAGTACTGGTATAGGCTACTGCATTACCCGTGCCAATATCATAACTGCTACACCCTTCCTTGGAGCAAAGGAAATTGAGGGGAGACCTGATAGAGGTGTACACAACTATAACAGGTTTAGATAAGGTAGACATGTTTGCATTAGTGGATGGTATAAAGATTAGGGGACACAGGTTTAAGGGGCAGAATTTTCTGGGCCCTTTGGGGATGGGCTGGGATTTGGGAAGGCTGACGATACTGGTGCGGGAAGGCACTGGAGGGGATGCCATTTTGCCAACAGTGGGAAAGTTGTCGGCTCAGATACCTGCTGGGAGGCCAGTCCAGCTGCTTGGGTGGCCAATTAAGGACCACTTCCTGTCTCAATGGGTGCTTTTTCCTGCATCGCAATGGCTAGCCTCCACTGAGGAGACTGCTGGGTAAAAGCTGACAGCCACCCAGAGGGTTCTAGGGGAAATGGTGGGTGGATGCCTCCTTTATGGGCGCTGCATGGCTCTCAGAGGGACATCAGTGGTCAGCATCACAGCAACATCATCACCAGCACTCAGCAACCTCTGTCCCCCATCCCTGGCAGGTCTTGTCACGCCCCAAACCCACTTACCCATCTTTGGGGGATGGCCAGCTATTCTCCCTGCCACTGCGGCCTTGACAATAGCCACCCCCAACAGTGGCCCTTTGATTGTACCTGCAGGTTTTGGGGGCCAGATGCTGTCCTTAATTGCCTCTTAACTGCCCACAGCTGGCAATATGGCTCACCAGGTCCCACCAGGCACCACCCGCCGAATTGGTGTCGCCTTCTGCTTTCGTCATTTCCAGGAAACTCAGCCCAAGGTTTTTGCGCAGGAGACACAGGGGAAGGTGAGAAAGAACCCGTAATGACCCAGAACTCGCTGCCTACGTGGGTGGTGGAAGCAGAGACAGAATCACAGAATCACACAGTGCAGAAGAGACCCTTTGGCCCATCGAGTCTGCACCGACACGTGAGAAACACCTGACCCACCTACCTAACCCCATTTACCAGCACTTGGCCCACAGCCTTGGATGTTATGACGTGCTAAGTGCTCATCCAGGTACTTTTTAAAGGATGTGAGGCAACCCGCCTCCACCACCCTCCCAGGCAGCGCATTCCAGACCCTCACCACCCTCTGGCTAAAAAAGTTTTTCCTCACATCCCCCCTAAACCTCCTGCCCCCTCACCCTGAACTTGTGTCCCCTTGTGACTGACCCTCCAACTAAGAGGAACAGATGGTCCCTATCCACCCTGTCCATGCCCCTCATAATCTTGTACACCTCGATCAGGTCACCCTTCAGTCTTCTCTGCTCCAACGAAAACAACCCAAGTCTATCCAACCTCTCTTCATAACTTAAATGTTTCATCCCAGGCAACATCCTGGTGAATGTCCTCTGCACCCCCTCCAGTGCAATCACATCCTTCCTATCATGTGGTGACCAGAACTGCACACAGTACTCCAGCTGTGGCCTCACCAAGGTTCTATACAATCCAACATGACCTCCCTACTTTTGTAATCTATGTCCCAACTGATAAAGGTAAGTGTCCCATATGCCTTTTTCACCACTCCAATAACATGCCCCTCTGCCTTCAGAGATCTATGGACACATACTCCAAGTTCCCTTTGTTCCTCAGAACTTCCTAGTGTCATGCCATTCATTGAATACTTCCTTGTCAAATTGCTCCTTCCAAAGTGTATCACCTCACACTTTTCAGGGTTAAATTCCATCTGCCACTTATCTGCTCATTTGACCATCCCGCCTATATCTTCCTGTAGCCCAAGACACTCAACCTCACTGTTAACCATCCAGCCAATCTTTGTGTCATCCACAAACTTACTAATTCTACCCCCCACATAGTCATCTATATCATTTATATAAATGACGAATAATAGGGGACCCAGCACAGATCTCTGCGTATGCCACTGGACACTGGCTTCCAGTCACTAAAGCATCCTTCTGTCATCACCCTCTGTCTCTCACAACTAAGGCAATTTTGAATCCACCTTATCAAATTACCCTGTATCCCATGTGCATTTGCTTTCTTTATAAGTCTCTCATGTGGGACCTTGTCAAAGGCTTTGCTGAAATCCATATAAACTACATCAACTGCACCACCCTCATCTACACACCTGGTCACCTCCTCAACAAATTCAATCAAATTCGTTAGGCATGACCTCCCTCTGACAAAGCCATGCTGACTATTCCTGATCAAACCTTGCCTCTCCAAGTGGAGATAGATTTTCTGCTTCAGAATTTTCTAAAATAGTTTCCCACCACTGACGTGAGACTCACTGGTTTGTAGTTCCCTGGCTTATCTCTACAACCCTTCTTAAATAGCAGAACCACATTAGTTGTTCTCCAGTCCTCTGGCACCTCCCCCGTGGCCAGAGGGGAATTAAAAATTTGGGTCAGAGCCCCTGCGATCTCTTCCCTTGCCTCCCTCAGCAGTCTGGGACACAAATCATCTGGACCTGGACATGTGTCCACTTTTAAGCCTGCCAACACCTCCAATACCTTGTCACTCCCTGTATCAATTTGCTCAAGAACCGATGATGAATGATTTCAAAAGGAAATTGGATGTCACTTGAGAGATTAAAACTTGCAGGGCCAGGGGGCTATAGCGGGGGAATGGGACTGATTGGATTGCTCTACAGTGAGCCAGCATGGCCTTCTTCTGTGCCATCATGACTCAATGGTTACCCAGTGTTGGCAGCATGTATGAAAGCAGAAAGACCGAACAGGACTGAGATAGATTCCCACTTGATCTGTATCCCTGTATTGATTGAAGAAGAAATATTGGACAAGACTCCTCTTTGAGTAGTACCATGGGGTTTTCAATGTTCTCATGAACAGACAGGAAAAGCTGAAGAAGTAACTCCAGCTCCATGCACAATGTAGAGCCCCAGCCACTAATGTTAACATGTTAGGCGCTATTGCTTGGCATATATCTAATTCTGTCCCACCCTATCTCTTACTGGGTGGGTTGTCTTATGAGGAAAGACTGGACAGGCTAGGCTTGTATTCCCTAGTTAGAGGAGTAGATGTGACTCTGGGATGGTATGTTGCCTCCCTGGTGCCAGGCTCAAGGATGTCATAGCGTGGCTACAGGACATTTTTTGGGGGAGGGTGAGCAGCCAGAAGCCATGATCTTCATTGGGACCAATGACATAGGCAGGAAAAGGTACCAGGTCCTGAAAGTAGATTTTAGGGAGTTAGAAAGGAAATTGAAAAGCAGGGCCTCAAAGGCAGTAATCTCAGGATTACTCTCAGTGCCACATGCTAGTGAGCACAGCAATAGGGAGATTGAGCAGTTTGATATGTGTCTGGAGGAATGGAGTAAGAGAGAGACCTTTAGATTTCTGAGGCATTGGGACCGGTTCTGGTGCGGGTGGGACCTTCACAAGGAGGGTGAGTTACGCCTTAATAGGACTGGAACTAGTGTCCTCGTGGGGAGGTTTGCTAGTGCTTCTGGGAAGGGTTTAAACTAGATTGTCAGGCGGATGGGAACCTGAGAAGAAATTCAGAGAGGAGAGGAGCAAGATATATCAGAGAGTAGTATCAAAGTAAGTAGAATACTTGGAGAGTTTAATCGAACTAGAGTGGGCTACAGTAAGTCACTAGATTGGGTCAGAGCAAGGGGAAAAGTTAAAAAACTTAAATCAGGATTAATGTGCATGTATGTGAATACACAGAGTGTGGTTAATAAGTTTGGTGAGCTACAGGCACAAGTAGACAAATGGAATTATGATATTATTGCTATAACAGAGACCTGGCTCAAGGAAGGGCAGGACTGGATGTTAAATGTTCCTGGGTACAAGGTATTTAGGAGAGATGGGAAAGAAAGAAAGTGGGGGGCGGGAGGAGTGGCAGTATTGATTAAGACTGGAATTGCAGTACCGGAGAGAAAGGATGTATAGGGGAAAGGGGTTAAGGACAGAATCTCTCTGACTAGAGGCAAGGATGAGAAAGATGCAATAACATTGATTGCTGTAGTAAATAGACCACCCACTAGCAGAAGGAATGTAGAAAAACAAATTTGCAAAGAAATTACAGGGAGGCGCAAGAACTATAGAGTAGGGGGACTTCAGTTATCCAAATATAGACTGGGATAGGAATAGTGCAAAGGAACAAGAAGAATGAGAGTTCCTGGAGTGTGTTCAAGATAATTTTCTCCAGACACATATCAAACTGCTCAATCTCCCTATTCCTATGCCAGTATTTCTATGTTTCCAGCCCAACAAGGGCAGGCACTGTTAGATCTGGTTCTGGGGAATGAGTTGGCCCAAGTGGATCAAGTAACAGTGGAAGAGCATTGAGGGGACAGTAACCATTGTTATCATAAGATTTAAATTGGCCATGGGAAAAGGACAAGGAACAGTCCAGAGCAGGGATAATTAATTGGGGGAAAGCCAACTTTGATGGGATGAGAATGCATCTGAGTCGAGTGAGTTGGAATCAAATGTTGGCGGAAAAGACGCTGGTTGAATGAAGTGCTACCTTCAAAGAGACAGTAATGCAGGCAATGTCAAAGTATATTCCCTTGAAGGGAAGAGGTAGGACAAATAAATCTAAAATACCCTGGATGATGAAAGAGATAGAAGTGAAGATGAAAAGGGAGAAATGCGTGCACAAAGATGTCAGGTAGAAAATACAATGGAGAATCAGGCTGAATATAGAAGGACCAGAGGGGAAGTGAAAAAACTAATCAGAAAAGCAAGGCGGGAGCATGAAAAGAGACTGGCAGCGAACATAAAAGGGAATCTCAAGGTCTTTTATAAGCATGTAAATAATAAAAGGGTGGTAAAAGAAAGGGTAGGGCCAATTAGGGATAAAAGACGAGACTTGCATGTGAAGACAGAAGAAGAAGCAGATGTATTAAATGAATACTTTGCATCTGTCTTTACAAAGGAAAAAGATGCGACCCAGGCTGAGATGAGAGAGGAGGTAATTCGTACACTCGAGGAATTTACAATTGAGAAGGCGGAGGTATTAGAAAGGCTACCTTTACTTAAAATTGATAAGATGTCAGGACCGGATGAGATGCACCCAAGGATACTGAGGGAGGTGAGAGTGGAAATTTCAGAGGCACTGGTGATAATCTTCCAGTCTTCCTTAGACACAGGGGAGGTGCCAGAGGACTGAAGAATTGTGAATGTTACACCCTTGCTCAAAAAGAGATGCAAGGATAAAGCTGGTAACTACAGATCACTCAGTTTGACTTCAGTGGTAGGGAAACTTGTGGAAACTATAGTTCTGGACAAAATCAATAGTCACTTCAACAAGTGCAGGTTAATTGAGGAAAGCCAGCATGGATTCATTAAGGGAAAGTCATGTTTAACTAACCTACTGGAGTTTTTTGAGGGGGTAACAGAGAAGGCTGATAAGGGCAATGCTGTTGATGTGGTGTAAATGGATTTTCAAAAGGCATTTGATACAGTGCCACACAGCAGACTTGTGAACAAAATTCTAGCTCACGGAATAAAAGGGAAAGTAGACACTTGGATAAGAAATTGGCTGAGTGACAGGAAACAGAGAGTAGTGATAAATGGTTGTTTTTTTCAGATTGGAGGAAGATTTGCAGTGGAGTTCCCCAGGGTTCAGTGATGGGATCCTTGCTCTTCTTGATGTGTGTGCAGGGCATGATTTCTAAATTTGTGGATGATATGAAGATTAGAAGCATTGTCAAACTGTGGTGGGGATAGTCTTGAACTTCAAAAGGACATAGACATGTTGGTGGATTGGGCAGACAAGTGGCAGAGAAGTGGCAGATGAAGTTCAATGCAGAGAAGTGTGAGGTGATTCATTTTGGCAGGAAGAATGTGGAGAGACAGTGCAAAGTAAAGGGAGAAATTCTAAAGGAAGTGCAGGGTCAGAGGGACATAGATACATATGCCATTGAAGGTGGAAGGGCATGTTGAGAGAGTAGTTAATAAAACATATTATCCTAGGTTTTATCAATAGGGACATTGAGTCCAAGAGTAAGGATATCATGCTGAAATTGTATAAGACACTAGTTAGGCCTCATCTGGAGTATTGTGCCCAGTTCTGGGCATCATACTTGAGGAAGGATGTGAAGGCACTGGAGACCGTACAAAGGAGATTCACAAGAATAATTCCCAGGATAAACAACTGTAGCTATGAAGATAGATTGGAGAGATTGGGACTGTTTTCCTTGGAGAAAGGAAGGCTGAGAGGAGACTTGATCGAGGTATTCAAGATCCTGAGGGGTAAATAGTGAGAAACTGTTCCCACTCAAAAGGGCATCAAGATATAGAGGGCCCATATTAAAAATAATGGGCAAAAGGAGTAAATGTGATGTGAGGAAATATTTTTTCACCCAGAAGGTGATTGGAGTCTGGAATGAGCTTCCTGAAATGTTGGTGAATGCAGGTTCAATCGAGATATTCGAAGGGGATTTGGATTGCTATCTGAAAAGAAACAATGTGCAATGTTAGGGGGATAAGGCAGGGGAGTGGGATTAGGTGGAATGATCTTTCAGAAAGCCATTGCACACTCAATGGGCTGAATGACCTCCTTCTGCACTGCAAAGATTCTGTGATTCCTCAGTCAATGAGGTGTAAGATATCAAATTTTATTGGAAAGCAGACCTGGTTCCACATGTAACCTTTGTCAATGTATAGGTTATCCTCAATAGCAGCTTGTTATCTGGTGATAAATTTTAACTTGTCAACCAGCACAACCTTTGCCTCTAATCTTTGCAGATAAGAACTTTTAAAATTGAACTGTAACGCTTGCCAGGGTTAGAGCCAAAGGATCATTTCCAAAGAGCAGATAACAATCCTTAGAAAGAGGGGAAAGCCAGCAAGCCTGATAAGGCAATCCCTTTTTGACCAAACTCAACCTCCCATACTTCACTATAGTCTTCTCATTATATCCCTTCTGCTTCCTAAGCACCTTATAAACTAATTTAAGTGTTCGCTTCAGTAGCTGTGGTTACTTATTCTACAACTTATTTACCACTCAAAGATTTTGCTTTTCCAATATTTCCAACTTCTGTTTCATTGGCTAAGAAAGGAATATGCCCATGAAGCACCTTGGGATGTCTTATTCCCCGGAGGCTGCTATATAAATACAAGTCGTTTTTGGAGGTGATAAAGTGTGCCAGCTTCCACTTGTCCAATCGCAGAAACACAAGGTTAAAGTTAGACCTGTGCCCAGCTGGGTTTCCTAATGCCAGAGACACCAATGGACAACGCCATGCTGAATTTGACTGCCAATGTATCTTTGTCCTTGGAATTCCTTCCCATCCCTGAGCAAGGACTTGGGTCTCCACTCATTGAGGTATTTAAGATGATTCAAGGATTTGATAGGGTGGATGAACAGAATCTGTTTCCACTGGTGGGGAGAGCCCAGGGCTCGAGGTAAAACCTTCGAATTAGAGCCAGGCTTTCCAGGAGTCATGTCAGGAAGCACTGGGGAGGTGGTGGCATAGTGGTATTGTGTCTGGACTAGTATTCCAGAGACCCAGGGTAATGCTCTGGAGACCTGGCTCTTAATTCTGGATTTTTATTGAATTCAAGTTTCACCATCTGCCATAATGGGATTCAAAGTCTAATGATGACCATGAAACCAAAGGCGATTATTGTAAAAACCCATCTGGTTCATTAATGCCCTTTAGGGAAGGAAATCTGCTGTCCTTACCTGGTCTGGCCTACATGTGACTCCAGACCCACAGCAATACAGTTGACCCTTAAATGCCCTCTGAACAAGGGCTGGCCTAGCAATGACACCCACACCTACATCCCATGACTGAATAATAAAAAAACTGCTTCACACAAAAGGTGGTGGAAAATGGAAATCCCTCTACCAAAAGTGTCAGTTAAAAAATCCACAAGTTGTGCTTGGAGATGATAAAGTGCATACGCTTCCACTTGTCCAAGGTTAAAGCTGGACCTGTGCCTAGCCGCATTAAGGATTATGGAACCAAGGTGAGTGAAAGGAGTTAAGATGCAGGTCACCATGATCCAATTGAGTGGTGGGATAGGGTCAAGGGGCTGAATGGTCTCCTCCTGTTCCCATGTTTGTATGATACAATGTTCAACTTTTGCAGTTCACTCAACTGCGAACAACATTATCATTCTTCAGGCAGTTTATGTTGCTGCTGAATGCAGGACCTCCAAGTTACTTGCCAGATTCTCAGGGTCATGTCCCACCTCCCACGCACTGGAAACTCTTCTGTGGCAGAGATACTTAACAACGGTGAGATTAATTGCTGGTGACTGAGTTGCGAACAATAAATTCTGCCAGTTGTGTGGCCTTGGAAGGAAACATAAGGAATGATAAGGAGAACTGAATGGATAGTGAAACTGAAGAAGTGGAGCACGTGGCAGGAATGTCGAGTGTGTACAACACACGGATATTACAGCACAGAAGCAGGCCACTCAGCCCAACTGGCCCATACTGGTGGTTTACCCTCTGTGATCCCATGTTTTCCCATTTCCCTTTATCCTCTTAGCCTTACTATCTATGTTGATCTTGCCATGATCTCCTCTTCAGTTGGCAACTAATATTAAAAGAAATGCTTTTCCTGCTCTCAGTGCTAAATCTCTCTTTTTTGATCTTGTAGTGATGAGATGATAAAGCTCTTAACCAATGGAGGAGGACAAAGGTGCTCTCTGTAAAAGACTAGACAAGATCAAAGAGTTGCTTCCAAGCCATTTGAGAAGTGCTGAACAGTTTGAAGCTTTAAGCAGGAGAGACTCCAGAAAGAGCACCTGAGTTACAGAACAGGATACTGTCAGATTCAATTCCCTACCTGACCTAACTGACCTCAGGGGAAAGGCTGCAATAATTGCTCAGATTTTAGCTGTGGGGCTGGGTGTGAAATCAGCAAAGGCTCTCCCTACCTGATCACTATTTCCTGAACCCAGTAAGAAATCCATGGGTGCGCACCTTTAAGGGGGGAGTAGGTCAAAAAGGCAAGAGCTGAATACAAATGTCTGAATAACCAAGGTGCATGCTAATTACTGTATTCTCTTGCTAAGCTCCAGAGTATACATTGAAACATATAAGATCCTGAGGGGGACCTGATAGGGTGGATACTGGAAGGATGTTTCCACTTGTGGTGGGGTGGGGGGGTGGTTGGGGTCTAGAACTAGCAGGCACGGTTTAAGACTATCACCCTTTGTCCTTTTGTCTATGACATCTTTGGCAATCTCTTCTTTGCCTCCACCTATCGCTGGCCCTTCATCCAGCTCTACCCATTCCATCCCCCTTCAACCAGCTTATGTTCCACCTCATTCCTATTTTCTTAGTTCTGATGAAGAGTCATACGGACTCGAAACATTAACTGTGTTCCTCTCCGCAGATGCTGTCAGACCTGCTGAGTTTTTCCAGCTATTTTTTTTTTGTTAAGAATAAGAGGTTTCCCTTTTAAGACAGAGATGAGGAGGAAATCTTTCTCTCAGGAGGTCGTTAGCCTGTGGGATTCTCTTCCTCACAAAGAGACAGAGTCACTGAATTTACTCAGGGCTGAGTTAGACAGATTTTTGATCTGTAAGAGAGTCAAGGGTAATGGGGGACAGACAGAAAAGTGGACTTGAGGCCACAATCAGATCAGCCTTGATCTTATTGAAAGGTGAAGCAGGCTCGAGGGCCAAATGGCCTACTCCTTCTCCTAAGTCCTATGTCATAGGATGTCCCAGCACATCCCTGAAGTAGTGCACAAGCAACAATAATAAATAGTCCTTGGATTTCTGCCCCAGGGTTCATTGATCTGCCCCCTGTGATTTTTCAGTTTGTTGGTTACTCTATCTGCACTCGCCCTAAATTACTGTATACCTGCCAACATTATTCTAAATATAAATGTCTGAGCTGAGTGGAGAATAAAATAGATTGATCAAATAGTCCTTTTGTCAAGTTCATCCAGTGGGATGGGTGTCACTGGTAAGGCCAGCATTTATTGCCAAGGCCCTAAGTTGCCCTTGAGAAGGCGATGGGCTTCCTCCTTGAATCACTGTAGCTTCTGTGGTGAAGGTACTTCCAAAATGCCGTTAGGGAGGGAGTTCCGAAATTTTGATGCAGCCATGCTGAAGGAACAGTAATCTAATTCCAAGTTGGAATGGTGTGTTACTTGAAGGGGGGCTTAGAGGTGATGGTGTTCCCATGCACCTGCTGCCCTTTTCCTACAAGATGGCGAAGGCCACAGATTTGGGAGGTTCTGTCAAAGAAGCCCTGTTGAGTTGCTGCAGTGCATCTTGCAGGGGGTACACACAGTGGCCACTGTGCATCGGTAGTGGAGGGAGTGAATGTTCAAGGTGATGGATGTGGTGTCGATCAAATGGACCGATTTTGTCCTGGATTGAGTCAAACCACTTGAGTTTTGATGGAGCTGCACCCACGCAGGCAAGTGGAAAGTATTCCAACTCACTCTGGTCGCTGGATCCAGATCTTAGAACTCTCTGCCTAACACCACTGTGGGTGTACCTACACCACATGGACTGCAGCGGCTCAAGAAGGCAGCTCACCACCACCTGCTCAAAGGCAACTAGGGATGGGCAATAAATGCTGGCCCAGCCAGCGACTCCCACATACCACAAAAGAATTTTAAAAAAACTCTGTACTGAAAGAAAGAGGTGCCAAGATTAAATGGTGCCCACTCCTCTGACCTCCATAACTTGACACATGGAGGGATAGACATTTCCTTAGTCCGACAGCTCAACCTTAAAGAGTCTACCTGGAATGGGTTTGGAGAAATCTGACCAGTGCTTGCAGCTCCTGGAACATGCTCCTTGCAGCAAGCCTAAAGCTGCTCGCAATTTAGTCTAAACTGGCACTGAAAGGCCATAATGTTAGCTGAAACATGAATACTGGCTCGGTCTGGAATGCTCTTCGAAAGTACATTGCTTTGAAGTAAGTACATAGAGAGAGAAACAGTTTCCACTGGTGGGAAGGGATCAGTAACCAGGGGACGCAGATCAAAGAAAATTGGCAAACTAAGCAGAGGGAAGACGAAGAGGATCTTTTTCAAGCAAGATGACTCTCAAATATCAGCACCCAAAACATATGATCACATTGCTGTTTGTGGGATCTTGCCGTAAGCAAATTGGCTGCCATGCCTCGTACATTGCACTACACTTTAAAAATACCTCATTGGCTGTAAAGTGCTTTGGGATGTCCTCAGGTCATGAGAGGCGCTTTAGCAATGCAATTTCCATTCCTCCTTCTCACAATGTTTTCCCACGGGCTTCGGGGCCCCAATGTCAGGACCCAAGGGGGTGCCCTGAATCTGCACTTGACGGCAGCAGGACCAAGTCATCAATCTTCCCAGAGGAGACCTCCCTCAATTGCCTGCTTTTGGGGTCATCGTCCAATTGAGGGCCAGTGGGATGTGGATGCAGCTGGCCCAGTCAGGCTGGCAGCTCTGAAGAGCTGGGACATCTCCGCCAGGAAAGGTAGGCGCTGCTGAGGCAGGCCGGAGATCAAGAGGGCCTCGACATGGAGGATCCCACAGGGAGGTAAGGGAAGATTTCGAAATTGGAGGGGACAGGCAGGTAGGCCCTTCCTTGTACCATGGAGTCCCCGGCACCATCGGCCAACCGGACTGTCACAGCGTAGCCGTCTCCATGAAGCTGGTGGCTTCCCACACGGAGCTCTGCCACTGCCCTTCATGGGGCTTTTAACTATTTGAAGTGGCTGCCCCCTTCCGTATGGATGAAACATCTCTGGCGATGGGGCTGCATTGGGGTGTCTTCCTGAAGTGGGACCCTGCTATTTTCCTGGTGTGACAGGCTGGGAAAACCCTGCCCGGTGACTTCCCTTTGAAGTGCAGTGACTGTTGTTACGTAATGTTAAATTTTTTTTCTTGGCTAGGCGAGGGTATTAAGAGTTACGGAATCCAAGTGGGCAGGAGAAGCAACAGGTCAGCCAGGATCTAACTGGATGGTGGAGCAGGCTCAAGGGCCTGTTCCTGTATGGAACCCGCAGTCCCTGCTTTGGAATTTAAATCCTCCTGGCAAAGAGGCAAGAGTTGTTACCAGGCTGAAAAAAACAACTCGCATTTATCTAGTTCCTTTACAGTGGTCAAATGTTGCAAGGCACTTCACAGAAATGTTATCAGGCAAAAATTGACACTGAGCCAACTTTGTTTTAAGGAACGTCTCGAAGGAGGAGAGAGAGGTAGAGAGCTGGAGGGAATTCCAGAGTTAAGAGCCAAGGCATTGGTGGCTAGATTAAAATGAGGGCCGGGCAAGAGGCCAGAATTAGAAGGGAGCAGGGATACGGACATGGATTGGGTAGGAGGGGGGCGGGTGGGGAGAGGGGTGGTGGTTTATTCGTAATTTTTTGGGGTAAGTGGGTGGAGGGGTTGAAAAACAGGAGACCAATCTGTAACCCTCTCTTTTTCTCCCTTTCCCATTCAAAAATTGCAACGACCACCCCCTCCCACCCCCCGCCCCCCCAGCCGACCACCACCATTATTTTCAGTATAAACCTCTGGGTAAAATTACTCTCCACAAGCCTGAAATACGATGTAACACTTGGAGTCCAACCAGCAGCAGAAAATTTCTTGAGACCAAAGATCTGTTGGGACCAATTGATTCCTTTGTCAGAAATGTAACTTGAGAATCTGGATGAGGGCAGAAAGCCTATAACACAAAAATAAATCCAGCATGTGAATTTTTTTTCCAGCTTTAACTGCACACAAACACGTTCACCAATGGTGTGTGATGTGGGATCATTCATGGGAAGATTATTAAACCATCAAATGAAAAGCTCACTGATTATGGGGCTGTACAGAAGAGAGATTGGAGCATTCACTGTGAGTTATCGAAGTCAGAAAATTAAACTGAATGGAGCTCTGCGAACTCTGGACTGTGTGTTTGTGTGTTGTGTTGTGTGTGTGGGTGGAAGAGACACGCGGGAGGAGGAATCTGAGAATGCAAGGCAGGCAGTGAGTGAAACTGTGAGCGGTGGCAGCTTCTAACAGGTGTTGAAATGAATAGGAGCAAGGGAGACTGGTACAGGCTGACAAACACCCACAAAGAAACTCAGGCAGACATAGAAAAAGGGAGAGGCTAAGAGAGACACACACACACACACACACACACACAGTGAGACATGTGCACAGATAGAGAAATGTTGAAACAGCATGAAAGAGAGACAACAAACTGTGTCCACACCGGCAGGCAGGATGAGGTTACACAGAGGGAAGGAAAGACTTTAATGGCCACAAGCAAAGGGTGCTGGGAATATTTAAAGAGATAAAGGTTCGGAACTATGCATGGTACAAAGCTTTTCTATGGCTTTAAAAGGCTTCTAAAAATTATCAAAGCAAATGTGAGCCTTTTCAATGAGTGTTTGGGGCTAAATAGTGATTAGCAATACCCATTGGCTGGTTAAAAACAATAGCAGTGACAGCTGATCTGTTTGTGGGAGCTTCCTGTGCAAATTGGCTGCCAAATTTCAGTGGAAGACTTGAATTTATTGGCCTCCTTTCATGATCTCAGGATGGCCCAACATACTTCACAGCAAATGTTGTACTTCTGAAGTACCATTTTTGTTGTAACTTGAGAAATGCAGAAGCCAATGTGTGCACAGCAAGCTCCCACAAACAGATCAGCTGTTTCTTTTCATCAGGTGCTGACTGAGGGATAATATTGTCCAGACCACTGGGCCAATTCCCCTGCTCTTCTTTGAACAGTGCTAAGGGATCCTTTACATCCACCTGAGCGAGCAGATGGAGACATGCTATGGCGTCTCTCTGACAGTGCAGCTCTCCCTCAACACTGCACTGAAGTGTCAGGCCAGATTATGTGCTCCAGTCCTTGAACGAACCCACAATGGGCTGGATCTTACACTCCCCCACCGTCGGTGGGTTTGAAGGCAGGGGTGAGGGATCCAAATTCCACCACCTACCCACTTGCTGCTGACCTGGCTGAAATTTTACAGGGGAGATGGAGGCAGCCAGCTCACTCTTGGGCCAACTGAGGCGCTTAAGTAGATAATTAATAGCCAGTTAAGGGCCTCATCCCACTCTTGATGGTATTTACCCCTTGGCGGGGAGGCCCACATACTATGCAGAAAGCCTGGCAGCTTTAGCTGCATGGACTGGTGTCGGGAAAGGGAGGGGTGACCCTCCCTTGGGAGCTTTCGGGACCCCTCAAGAGGCACCACCCCCCAAGGCCATCCCACTTCCTTTAACCCTCCCCCCCGGATCCTGCCCCCCACCAAACCGCCACTCAAGTCCTCGTTCCCACTCACCCACTTCACTGCGACTGCCAACCCTGAACTTTCCTGTCATTCTGGATGTTTTTGATTGCTTGGCCTATCTTATCTGGAGAGGCTGTAGTCTAACTCAGGTAGTTACTTCAAACCGGTTTATTAACACTAAATATAAGGCACTGTCCCATCCTCTCTCCTGAGTGTCTAGCACATGACTGCTGATGTTACCATTACATCATGCACTACCTCCCTCATTAGCATTAACTTCTATTAACCTGTTACACTACCCTTATTCACAAGTATACTATTAACTTCTTAATAAAGATGTTAAACTATTTTTAAAATGATTTACATTCTATTTCGTAATTCTCTTATACTGCTACAGATTGCACCCAACTCCTACACCTACTCCTTTCTCCTTCCCCCACCACCCAAAAAAGTCATTAATTAGGAGGGATTCAGTCTCCCACAATGTTCTCAGCTCTCTGGGAAGGTGTCTTGGAGACATGCGGGCACTCCTCTGGCCAGTGAAGGACAATATAATCCGTGAAATGGGATGGCAGCTTTACAGGACTAATGAAAAGGAAGGTGTGATCTTCACAAGAGCTGAACTGTAAGGACTGTGGATGCTTTTCAAAGAAAGAGCGATCCAAGAGAGGAAATTGAAGGACCTCAACACTTGAACTCTCTTGAACTAGGAGAGAAGAAATCAGGGCCAGCTCAGGAATAGTCAGCTCCCTCAAAACACGCTGGGGAAAGGCCTGAGAAGACAAAGGACCTTCAATTCCAATGAAGACTCTCACAGCCTTATCATTCACTGCTGCGTGAGGGTGAAAAGATATTAAAGATCCGAGGTTCAAAATGAGAAATTGAATAGCAAAACTCCTCCAGGCGTTGCTGGAAACAAAAAAGAGGTGACGTCCCGATGACATTTCGGGAACGATGTTCACTTATCGTAGGCAGTGGTAGCATTGTCACACTTTCCTCAGTGTGAGGCTGCGTCACCAGCAACGGGAAACATTTTTTGAGGATAAGAAGATAAAACAACACCACTTCCTACAATGGGGTGAGTCTCCACAGTGATACGAAGATGAATTACCTGAGCAGGATTCTGAAGCTGTAGAAGCTCTGAATATTTGGCCACAGCTTCTGTGCTGAAGGACAGCTCTAGTGGGAAGACGATTTTCAGTTGAGACTGAAGTGTGGGTGTCAATTTACTTTCGCCCAAGGTAACAGGCTTTACCAACTCCCTGGCCGTGTGATTCTCTGTGGGATCAGGCATGTTGATCTCCCTGGACAACTTTTCATGGCTCACCAGCGATATACAAGGCACTGCGTTGGTGGTTTCAGTGGGATGAAGATCTGAATGTGGCTCTGTCACAGTAAACGCAGCTGACTCCTCAAAAAACAATGGCGATGTCATATGCTTCAATAGTGTACCAACAACTAGAACCTCCTCTTCCAATGGATCTCTCAGTGCTACCACAGCCTCTTTCTCATTACCTTCTTCAAGAAAGAGCCAACTCAGGTCCAAAAGGTTTTCTATCAGGCAGCCACTGTCTGCTGCAGTGTTTTCTGTATCCGTCTCCTCTGGTCCAGCTTTGAAAAGAATTGAGAGATCCACAATCTCAATATCCGCCCAGTGTCTAGTGGATGGTGTCTCTGTGGTGGAGAGTGAATCACTGCTCGAAGAATAAACCTCACCAGCTGCTGGAGGATGAAAACCCATCGCTCTTCACATGACTTTGGAAATTCTTCCACGAACAACATCCGGTTGGCCAGTTGCCATCATCCCCTTTTTGCAGAATGTCCAATAGTAAACTGACATCACCACTCAATAAGGACACATATTGATTGTAAACACCATAGAGTCAACGATCTGTCACCCCCTCATAGTGAAGAGTGGTAATTAGCCAACATTTTATTGGGAGGTTTGTGCCACCTGGACTTTGCAATTTATAATCTAATGGATGGCGGGGTATTGATTGAAGCCGGTCCAGCTCCAGTGTCAATTTTAAAGTTGGTCTCAAACCCTTTAACTTTCGCTGTAACTGACCAATAGACCTGACTAAGACCATTTACCTCCCCTAGAAACTCTGTAATTTCATCTGTCATTATTTCCAATTTCTTGGATGGAGTGTTTTTCATAAATATTCTCTTGTCTTCTTCCTCTATTCATGTTGTTGGGACTTACATGTCCAGTCTTCCTGCACTGGAAACACTCTGCACCCCCTGCTGGGCAATCCCAGCATCTGTGTTGTTTCTTTGCAGCACAGCGTAAGCATCTCAAGACGGCTGCTGTGGGGTTTCCCACCCTCTCACCCATTTTGGTAGGGTTTTGAGTGGGTGGGGCTCCCATCCTTGGGCCTACCCAGTTAATAGGGTCATCTGGAGCCTCGGTGTTACGATGGGTTATAGCCTGGTTTATCTCTCTGAGTCCGGCCTGCCTCACATATTGAGCTGCTTGATTCAGCGCGAGGTGGTCTTTGGTTTGTAAAAAATCCAAGAGCTTTTCATCATGGACCCCAATGGCAATGCATTCATGAATAAGTTCGTCTTTCAACACACCATACCCACTAGAGTTAGTAAGAAATAATTCAACGGATTCCCTCAGTCATTAGGATCTTTGATTAAAGTGCACTTGTTCAATCGTGAGGTTACATTTTGAGCTAAAGTACATGTCACAGGCTTTTAGGTCAGTTTCAAAGTCTGCGGACGTCTCTTCCAAGGAAGACACCATCGGTGATCGGTCCACAGTGTAAAGGAATGAACTAACCTGGTGCTGCTGCTCCTTAGCATGAAGGCCAGTACCGCTCAATACCTGAGGAAGTGTCTCTTCCATAACTCTCACGTTTGGCCTCTCTGCAGGGCCTCGAGATGTTCGAATAGGTGGGTTAGGGGCAGTGACTGCTCAACAGGCACTGACATTGTTACCACTTTCCAGTTGGCCTCCTTCTTCGGTACATTTGTAGTTTCTCACCACTACCAGGTTTTGTTGGGCTTTCTCACCATGGTGTCCCATCGATGGCACCAACTCTTCATTAGATTAGTGTCACCACCACTGCTACCATGTTTTATATAGAGTTTGTATGGCCTATTTTACCGAGAGAGATTGTAGTCTGACTCAGGTAGTTATTCAAACTGGTTTATTAACACTGTGTATAAGACAGATTACACAGTAGGTATGTCTCTCATGAGTATTGACTGTCCCATCCTCCCCACCAAATATCTAGCACATGACTGCTGATGTCACTGTTACAGCATACTCTACACCACTCATTACCATAAGTATTCTATTGACCCATTATGCTACACCGGGCTCCTAAACACTGGCGACTGCTTGCACTCCCAGCAGTGGCTCCCAATGGGGCTGCTAGGACTTTTTTTTGGGAAGACATATACTTTATTAATAAAAGAACATTACAAAACATTTCAAAATGGCCATCACCAAAAGTGTAATCATATCCAAGTTTTCCACATAGATCATGAGGTGCTTCAACATTACAGACATTTCAACCTGGTCATTACAGACAGTCAGACCGTGCAATGTTATTCAAGTTATCAACATAGATCATGTTGCACTCTGAGGTGCTTCAATACAATTATGATACATTTAGTATTCACTGCATACATTCAACATGAGTCATAAAGCCCATGAGGTCTATACAATTCCCAGTCCCTCGGTGCTCTGTGGCAGAAAGGTCTTAGACAGCGACCCTTCCCCATTGGGCCTTTGCAGCGGCTGCCCCAAGCTTTAGTGTGTCTCTCAGCACGTAGTCCTGGACCTTGGAATGTGCTAGTTGGCAACACTCGGTCGGGGACAACTCTTTGCACTGGAAGACCAACAAGTTTCAGGCAGATCAAAGAGCGTCTTTCACCGAGTTGATGATCCTCCAGCTGCAGTTGATGTTTGTCTTGGTCTGTGTCCCTGGGAACAGCCCATAGAGCACAGAGTCCTGTGTCACAGAACTGCTCAGGATGAACCTCAACAGAAACCACTGCATCTCTTTCCAGACCTTCTTTGCAAAGGCACAATCTACAAGGAGGGGAACAACAGTCTCTTCCCCACCACAGCCACCTCGAGGCTGTGCATAGACCCTCATTACACAAACACTAAGTGTCACTATGTGCTGAGGTTCTACCTGTCCCTGGTGTTGCGAAGGAAGGGTCTGGCCACTCTGCCGTGGAACGCTCCAAGTAGTTGGACCACCTGTCCCTCGTGGAAAAATTTATGCAGAGAAACACCTTTGGCCACAAGTCCATCAGGCAGTGATCAGCACATAACATCCTAGATGCCCTGAGGGAAAAGGAGAGGGTGGATCCTGTGGGATGGTTCCCCGAGCAGACTGTCAAAGTCATTTGGCAAAATGCCTCATCGCCAGAACTTTTCCAATAAGCACCAAGATGTAGCTTGGCTGGGGGTGAGAAAGGCCCTCCCCGTCAGATCCTGCCAACACGCCCAGAGTCTCACCCCCTCTGTCGGGTTGCTAGGACGACGGAGCTGCCGACCAATCAGCCTAACTGGCAGCTCGGCAAAGGTGGGGTCTTCCTCCCGAGAAAGGGGTGGAAGTCTCACCGTAAAGTGATTAACGCTGCTCTCTGTGCTAAATTGCTGAGGGATAGCCCTTGGGGATCGTGGGTGGGGGTTCATGGGTGGGGTCCTCCTGTTCCCACCACCGCCCCCTCCTCCCACCCCGCCCCACCCACCAATCTTTCAACCAATGGGGCGGGGACGATAGTGCCCCCATAGAATCCAGCCCAGTCTGTCTGCTGAGAGAGTTCTATCCACCGAGCTCCAGTTAACAGCCGTGCGAGCCTGAATTCATGATAAAGACAAGGGCCTGAATCTTACGTTGCTCGGGCGGGCTCGAAAGCACCTGAAATTGTGCGAAATGACATGGGGGTGAGCGTCCCGACAGCGCCGAACACGTGAACCATATTGGGGTGGGCGTCGGAGCCACGCCCACCATCTGTTAAAGGGCCGAGTAAGGCCACTAAAAAAACTTAGCATCCGCGATCTTACGTTGCCCGTACGATTTGGTGCTCATCGCACAGGCAAAATGGGCAGGTGGGCAGCCCGGTTTTAAAGAGAACCTCATCCAAGGGCAGGTTGAAGTATTCGGGTGAAATGCAATCGAATAACCTGTCTGGGGACTGATGCCTTTTGAGTGCTGCTCTGTCAGGTGCTTGAATGTGCTGCGTAGACACAGTTTCCTGCGCGTTCTTCTTGCCATTTAAGTTCAGGGTGAGGGGCAGGAGGTTTAGGGGGGATCTGAGGCAAAACTTTTTTCCCCAGAGGGTGGTGACGGTCTGGAATGCGCTGCCTGGGAGGGTGGTGGAGGCGGGTTGCCTCACACTCTTTAAAAAGTACCTGGATGAGCACTTGGCCGTCATAACATTCAAGGCTATGGGCCAAGTGCTGGTAAATGGGATTAGGTAGGCAGGTCAGGTGTTTCTCACGTGTCGGTGCAGACTCGATGGGCCGAAGGGCCTCTTCTGCGCTATGTGATTCTGTGTGATAATCTGTCCCGGTCTGCAGCTCCCTGAGGCAGCTCCGCAGCAGCTGTCTGCCTTCAGGGAGCTCGTCAGGAGTGCCCACCGCACCCTCACTTTTGTTGGTGTCAGCCCTCTGCCCTCTTCCCGGCACCCCCCCCTCCCCCAACCCTCGGCAGTGCTGGGACTTTCCCAGTTCTCGTTTCACGATGGCTGGCTGCTAATTGGCTAGCCGGCGTGAAATTGCATTGGGAGGCCGATTGCAGTTGGAAGTGCATTCTGCGTCTGCTTCCAGACCTGCTGACTTGCGTGAAACTCAGGCCAAGGTCTGTGCAGTGGTGTCACACTCAAAACTTTGTTCAATAAAAGACTTGAAAGACTTGCATTTATTTGGTTCCTTTCATGCCCTTAGGATGTCCCAACACACTTGACGTTCAACGAAGTCCTCTTGCTAAGATGGTTCAGTCGGCAGCGCTCTTGACTCTTCATTAGAAGGTTGTCCGTCCAAGTCCCGTATTCCAAAACCTGAGCATAAAAACCTAGCCTGACGCTCCATTGCAGTACTGAGGGTGTGCTGCACTGTCAGAAGTGCTGTCTTTTGAGTGAGAAATTGAACCAAGGCACCATCTGTTCAGGTAGATGCAAAAGATCCCCTAACCTTATTTTGAAGAAGAGCAAGAGAGTTAACCCTGGTGGCCTGGCTAATATTTGTCCCTCTATCAACATCATACACAAAAGAGCAGATTCTCTGGTCATTTTCACACTAGTTGTTGTGCGCCAATTGGCTGTTGTGTTTCCGGCCCCACTTCAGGGGTCCTTCATTGGCTGTGAAGCGTTTTGGGATGTCCTGAGGTTGAGATAGGTGCTATATAAATGCAAGCCTGTCGCCTGTGGGGTGGGCTCTGTGTTGTCACGGCTGGAAAAATAGTTCTGCTGCACACGGCAGATCTGAGATAGGTTGTTATCCCCCCGACCCCACCCCACCCCCACCTTAGAAAGCAACATCACTACGGCTGGTGGAAACAGGCAGTGAAACTCAGCTTCTCCTTTAAGACCCTGCTTAAAACCCAGCTCTTAGACCCAAGCCCGTGCTGAACCTCCCCAATATCTTCTTTGATTTTGCTGTCCATTTTTGTATCTGACTCTGCATTGCAGGCACAATAAAAATGCAAGTTGTCACTTAAGTTGCTACTGCCTCGTAATGAAAACTGAATGCAGTACTCAATGTACTGCTTTGAAAGCATTATTGTGATTGTTTTTGCAAAGAAAATACTATGTGTGAAGAATACTACTTGTGAAGAAAATACTATGGCATTGCTCAGCCCAAAGATAACAGATAAAGATAATGATTCAAGGTAAACAGGCAATGGGGACACACAGCACCAACTCTTTACTGACAAAGTAAAATCAATCCAAGTCAACCAGACTTCAGAAAGGATTGGGCCATGTGTGTCTGAGTAACTCCCTTCCTCGTGACTGTTTTCATATGCCTTAAAGCATTGGAAGGGAAACGTGTCGTGTGATCCAGTCTGAGTTTCACTTTTGCTTTGAGAAGAGCACACTCACACAGCTCTGATGCCTTCAAGCTTTATACCCATATAATAACTGTTCTCATGTGCTCAGTCTTAACAAATGAACCCACATTGTGTTTACTCAAACCCTTATGAGTGATTGGCGCCTTGTGTCTTCTCCAATCAATAAGCTGAAGGTATTATATCATTACAATAGTGATCAGCGGTGGTCAGAAAGGTGGAAGCCAGATTAAGTACAGATACGACATGGTGAAGAGCCTTAGATCACGCTGCACGACAAGAGAAATTCCTCGACATTTTGGTGAGGCTGCAACAAAGTCACAGCATCGGAGAGTGTTGAAAACGCAACGTGGTGACTGTGAAGAAAAGCCTTGGAGACACAATGCCGAGCTGGTGCTCAGGTAAAGAGCTGGTTAGCAGGTGGATCCCTCGTGGTGAGATTGCAGTGTGCAGCCTGTCGGTTCCGTGAGTGGGGGACTGCGGGTCGAGAGGACCAGCACTGGGTCAGCTCAAGAGCGAGTGATCAGGGAGTGGGCCGGATCAATAGTGAGCGGGGGACAGTGAAATGAAAACAACAAAAAAAAAGAAACAAAAAGGAAAGACATAAAAATCGAGCCAGAGAGGATTGTGATTATAATGGGCGGCTTTGGGAGCTTCCCCGAACGCTAAGTTGAATAAAAAGCTAAGATGCCATTACTCTGTGGTGCGTTCCCACCACAAATCCTCTCTGTGGGCAGAGCTTCGGAAAAGTGTGCAAAAGTTGCTACAGGGACACTCATCCCATGTACGATAGGAGGGATATTGTCAGAATGTCAACACAATTCTCCAGTCTGAGTTGGGGTGTAGCTGACCCCCTATCTGAGCTGAAAGTGTTTATAGTGTACAGAACTTCATTCATGTGTGTCTGAACCAGATGAGCAAGCCACCGTCTTTTAAAATGTTCATTCATGGGATGTGGGCATCACTGACTAGGTCTATATTTATTGCCCATCCCTAATTGCCCTTGAGAAGGTGGTGGTGAGCTGCCTTCTTGAATCGCTGCAGTCCATGCGGTGTAGTTACACCCAGAGTGCTGCTAGGGAGGGAGTTTCAGGATTTCGACCCAGTGACAGTGAAGGAACAGCCGATATATTTCCAAGTCAGGATGGTGTATGGCTTGGAGGTGAACTTGCAAGTGGTGGTGTTCCCATGTGTCTGCTGTCCTCGTCCTTCTAGATGGTAGTGGTCGTGGGTTTGGAGGGTGCTGTCTGAGGAGTCTTGGTGAGTTCCTGCAGTGCATCTTGTAGATGGTACACACTGCTGCTACTGTGTGTCGGTGGCGGAGGGAGTAAATGCTTCTGGATGTGGTGCCAATCAAGTGGGCTGCTTTGTCCTGGATGGTGTCAAGCTTCTTGTGCGTTGTTGGAGCTGCACTCATCCAGGCAAGTGGAGAGTATTCATCACACTCCTGACTTGTGCCTTGTAGATGGTGGACAGGCACTGGGGAGTCAGGAGGTGAGCTATTCACCACAGGATTCCTAGCCTCTGATCAGCTCTTGTAGCCACAGTATTTATATGGCTAGTCCAGTTCAGTTTCTGGACAATGGTAACCCCGAGGATGTTGATAATGGGGGATTCAGCGATGGTAAGCTGTTGAATGTCAATGGGGCAATGGTCAGATTCTCTCTTGTTGGAGATGGTCATTGCCTGGCACTTGTGTGGTGCAAATGTAACTTTCCATTTGTCAGCCTAAGCCTGGTTATTGTTCAGACCTGGCTGCATTTGGACATGGACTGCTTCAGTATCTAAGGAGTCACAAATGGTGCTGAACATTGTGCAATCATCAGTGAACATCCCATTCTGATCTTATAGTGGAAGGAAAGTCATTGATGAAGCAGCTGAAGATGGCTGGGCCTAGGACACGACCCTGAGGAACTCCTGCAGTGATGTCCTGGAACTGAGATGATTGACCTCCAACAACGCAATCATCTTCCTTTATGCTAGCAATTGGGAATGAAAGTCTACACAGGCTGAACATGTCAGGACTGACAGCAGAAGAACAAAAGGATCCCCAAAAGTTATGGACTACATTGGAAGACCAGTTCAGAATCAGGTTAAAGTTTCATATTCATCAGCTAGAGTTCATGTCATTTTGAGAACAGCCTAAAGAATCCATAGGCCACTTTGTTAGCAGATGCAGAGAAAAGCTGTGATTTTTCAAACGCAGTGCTAGCAGACAGAAATGTTGATTTGGTGATTGCATCCATTTCCAAGGAAGCTTCCCGGAAGGATCTGCTAGACAAGCCCAAAACGTATATCATCGATGAGGAACTCCAGGATGGACTGAAGTATGAAGTGATCCTCGCAGGCTGACAAAGTTTGCAGGTTCTAAGTACAACCCCAATTACTGATGCCCCCACTTGAACACCCCAAACCTAGCGAGACGTGTGGAATTTGTGGCCTTTTGCGTGTGTCAAGGAAATGCCCAGATTTCCAGCAATTCTGCAAGGCATGTGGCAGAAAGGGCCATTGGCAGGGGCAGTGCACTAGAGCAAAGGCTGATGCAGCTACAGAGAGCCGTGCACTGATCCAAACAGATCGTACACAATGGGCACCTTCAAGCAATAGAAATGACCACTTGGTATCCTGTCAGAAACATATACATGAGGTGAGTAACAAGCCAGAAAATGATGATGATTTGTATGGTGAGATGAAGAGCAGTGAACACGTTTCACCCACCCCCTCCCACAATCACCCTGGACCCTATCATGGGTTCCCTCCCCACTAAGCCCACCCCAGTCACTGTGCCTTTGCCCACCCTGACCCTCCCCTTCAATGACTCCCAAATGAGAATTATACCCGTCATACCCGGACCCTGGCTCTCCCACCCTATCGTATCCCACTTCCCCTTCTCACAGTCACTGTCTCCTCCTTCACTATCACCCCCACTTGTCCCCCCAGGATTTCAACCTTGACTCAACTGCCCCCTCCCACTGAAACAATCTGTCTCCACCCCACTCCCCTACCCCCCCTCCTTACCCTTCACACCTTCCTTCTCCCCTTACTCCACACACACCGTCCCCCCCACATTCTTCTCATCTGGCCACCCCCACCCCTTCCCTGCAGCCCCCCCCTTCTCTCCTGGTCATCCCCCCTCCCCCGGCCTCTCCTCTGGACAACCCTCCTACCCTCTCCCTTTTCTTCTCTGGACACCTTTGACCCTTTTGTATGATGCACCCACAGCTCCCCCCAACCCCAACCCCAACCCCAACCCTACTCCACCCCCCCATACTCCACCCCACTCCCCCCCACCCCAAACCCCCACCCCATCCCAACCCCACCCCACCCCACCCCACCCCACCCCGCCATTTGTGTCTCTAACCACCACACCCCACCCAAAACATTCGTCTCCTCTGGACTTCCCCCCACTTCGTGTTTTCCACCCAAGTCCCTTCGTTGCCTCTGGACCAGACTCCCCCCTACTTTTTGTGTCTTGCACCTACCACACTTTTCGTCTCCTCCGGACCAACCCCCTTTGTGCTATCCGCATGCACCATACCTGCACTCAGCTCCAGCAGTACAGCCAGCTTCGACTGTAAAGTGCAAGGCTTGGCAAAGCACATGCCAAGTCAGCACAAAGCGCTGTTGATTCCAATTGAACGTCTTGGTCTAAAATCACATCCAACATCTTTCAAGTCCATGGCACTGACTTCAGTGTCATCGTTGACTACTTTACCAAGCACCCTAGTATTCGATAAACAGAACTATCATGTACACTCTATGTGCTTTTGTCAGTTTATTTGGTTTGCCTAGAGAGATTATTACGGATAACAGTCTGACATTTATTGGTAAGCCATTTCAGGATATGTGCGAGGAGTGGAATACCGATCACTGCTGCCAGAATATCGTGGGCAGGTGTCACAGAGTTCCCTCATTCTCTCTGCGTGCTCTCTGCACCTTTAAGGTGGGGCTGGCCCCATCTCTTCAGCATCTGTGACCAGTGATGCTGTGCTCCTGAAGGACTCAGGTGCTGAAGGTGAACAAAGGATCTGATGCTTTTAAACGTTCATGGCTGCGCTTCTATGATATGATCCTGATCAAAGGAGTCAGACATTCTCAGGGGCTATGTGAAAATCAATGTAGTGTCCTCACTGCATCTTGTCATCACCCTGCTGCAATCGAGCGACTATTAGCACCTCCACTGAGTCTCCATGACAGGATCATCATCACAGAGGGAATGTGTACTGCCATAAGCCAGATTGGAGTCAAATGTTCACAGTCACAAGGTAAAGATCCGATGGGGTCTCCTCACTGTATGCCTTCATCATCCTCCACAAATCTAGCAGCTATGACGGCCTCCCAAGTGCGTCATCGTCACCTTTGAGGACCTCCACACCCTCATCATCAACAACTTGCTCCTCAGTGGAGACGTGAAGCCCTCCATCTCCTACCCAGCCAGCGCCTCTCCCCATTGCAGCGCCAAGTTGTAAAGGGCACAGCAGGTGACGACAATGCGTGACACCCTCTGTGAACTGTATTGCAGGGTTCCACCAGACCAGTCCAGGCACCAGAACCACATTTTCAGCAGCCCGATGGCCTGCTCCACCAGGTTGCGAGTTGCATCTTGAGCCTTGTTATACCTTCACTCCGCTGCAGTCTGAGGCTGCTGCACGGGTGTCATCAGCCACGGGCTCTATGGGTAGCCCTAAGAGCCAACCCTGCAGCCTCTGTGGACCCTGGAGGAGGTCAGGGACCGACTGAGAATGCATCAGCTGCACATTCAGGGAATGGAAGCCCTTACAGTTGACATAGTTGACCCTTTGTTGCAACGGAGATCTGAGCGCCATGTGAGTGTAGTCAATCGTGCTCAGCACTTGTAGGAAACCCGAGATCTTGGAAAATCCAACCGCTCTTGTGTTCTGGCTCTCCTGGTCCTGGGCGAAATAGACAATGTTGTGTGACCCTCGCAAAGATGGCATCCGTGACCTCATGGAAGCATTTGTGGATGGAGGCTCGTGATATCCCACAGAGGTGACCTGTGGAGCCCTGAAAGGAGCCAGTGGCATAAAAAATTGAGCACCATGGTCACTTTCACAGCCACTGGGAGTCGATGCCCTCCATGTCCCCTGGTGCCAAATCCTCCAGTAATTGGCGGTGACCAACCAGTTCCCTAAATATGTGCAGACTTCAACGACACTGGTTCTTGGTCATCTGCAGGAATGAAAGGCAGCGTCTAAACACCCTGGGTCTAGCTAGGCGCCAACGGCTCACTGTGGCCCTTCAGCAGTTTGTGTCCGAGACCCAGCCGCCTCGTCTTCCTGAGGGTTCTGCTCCTCCCTCTGCGCAGCCAGGCGCTTCAGTCACTCCCTTCTCCATTGTCTCTGCTCCCTGTAGGCCATGAGGCATACAGCTAGGGCACCAGGCTCCATGCTCCTAATGTACTCCTCCTGCAGGATGAGAGAGAGAGAGAGAGAGAGAGAGATGCATGGGTTAGCTTGTGTGCACTAAGAACCTCTCTTGGTTAAATGTGAAGGCCCCTTAACACACCCCGGACAGTGCTGGCCACCACCTGGATGGCCAGAGTTTAGTGCGCTGCAAGGATGCACTGTTAGCTTGAGCCATGGGGGAGATTGGTCCAAACCAGGATGATGACGTTGCAAAGGGGCTGTGAACGCCTCCATCAGTGACTGCTCCATGGCCAGCTTTAGCCAGGAGATTGTATAACGTGCACAGTCGTCCAACTGTTCTGCAGTCCACTAAAATGCTCATTACTTTCCAGTTCATGCCCAAGAGTATCTCTTGCCCCCATCCCCAAGTCAGCTCAACCGCAGGGCTGCCCTTGCCCCATTGCCTCCAAAGCGTCTCAACCTTGAAGTTCAACAAGTTACCCTCATAAGCGCTGCGCAACATTACTGTGCACTCACCTCCAAGTTCCCCTCACAGTGCAGCCCACCAAGTGCATGCCTTTTATATGTTGTTGTGAAACACGTTGGCATGCAATCATGCCAACGTGGGCGGACGATCCAGCTTGGGGGGAATGATTCCGGTGGGCTGACCTTGTAATGGTATGCAGATGGGGTTCCCGATGTCCAAGGGCAGGAAACGCCTTTGTTTGGCTGAGCGGGCAATCGCAAACTGGTCATGAAACCAATTTTTGGCCTTCCCGCCATATTGTCCACTTACGCTGCCAAGCACGCCTGATGCCAGCGGGCACGGACAATTCCGCCCTCAGATTGAGACAGACTAAGCAAAATCAACACATTGCAATGTTACATCTGAAAGAGACACTTTTAAGTGCAACTATTCCATCACCGACAGAGTTCATGTTTGGCAGACCAGTGCATACCAACTTATCTACTCTTACCTGTTCTACTCTCAGAAATTAGAGAGCAGCTTTAAAAACTACAAGAGAGGCACACGATAAAAATGACTTGGGGATGGGGGCAAGAGATATTCTTGGGCACGGACTTGGCAGGATTGCCAAGTTTACAGTTGGAGCAATATGTTCGCATCCAGGATCCCACAGAAGGTGCATGGCAACCAGCCGAGGTGACAAGGATTTGTTCAGAACCAAGGTCCAATGAAGTCATTACACACAAAGGGACAATGGTGAGACGTGACCGAGGGTAAATCAGAGCCATTCCATCTCCTCAACCACCTCCTATTGCATTGAGGACTAGATCCCAAAAGCAACCAGGAACAACATCCAAGAATGACAACCCACAGATCACTGTAAGCAAATTAAAGTAACCTCCAGACAAGGATACCACTACAAGACCTGGGTGTATCAGCAGATTACCTTTATGCTTTACAAACTCATAGATTCATCTGTTCTCTGTACTTATGTAATGGTAACTAAACATGAACATGTACTGTAAATAGTTATTCTTCTTTGGAAGGGGTAAATACCTTTAAAAGGAAAGGGGGATGCTGTAATTTGCCTTTAAGGGATATCAGCATGACATCACTAGAAGGAAAGTTTATCATGTGATCCAGTCTTAGTTTCACTTTTGCTTTGAGCAGAGTGCATACACACAGTTCTGGTGTCTTCAAGCTTTGTGCCTATGTGGAACTGTTCTCATGTGCCCAGTCTTAATTAATGAACCAACAGCATGTTTACCCAATCGCTTATGAGTGATTGGTGCCTTGTGGGCTAAAAAGGCCCAAGTTATTATAATAACATGACAATGGCTACCCCAATCCTGAAGCATGTGCACCAATGACAAGTTGTTAAAATTAATTCGATAAATCTTGTAATTTGTGGGCAGGCACCAAATATGGAAACTGCTGGAATCTTGTAAGAGACCCAACCATTCTTACCGAGTCTTACATACCTCCCCAGTTTCTCACAATGTGATTGATTCTTATTATCCTCAGGGGAGCTAGGGATGGTTAATAAATACAGCCTTAATAATGTCACCCACTTCCTAGGAGCAATCTAGATTCATGATTTGTTTACCTATAATGATTGGGCCTCTTTAAATAAGACCTGCTCTTTAAAAAAAGAGGCACAATCTCTGTAGTAAAGCACTGGAGAAGAGTAATTGCCCTAAACCAAGGGGATTCCTTCAAGTTGCTATGTTATTCTCTGGGATATAGGTTGTCTATTTGGTGTTGAAAAACAAATTGTCATAAGTCTTTCTGTGCTTTCTGCAATTGCTGCCGAGACAGTTGTGCTTATCTAACATGCCTCCAGCTGTATCCTGTTGCACTTATGCTCCTGGATTAGGGAAGCAGAGAAAAGAACCAGCCAAGATTCCTGCTCCTGATTGCTACATTGCGGCCCCTTCTGGAAATGATCATCTTTCATCGACAACACCTTCCAAACCTTTGACCTCCACCACCTAGAAGGACAAGGGCAGCAGATGCGTGGGAACACCACCACCTGGAAGTTCCCCTCCAAGTTACTCACCATTCTGACTTGGAAATATATCGCCGTTCCTTCACTGTCGCTGGGTCAAAATCCTGGAACTCGCTCCCTATCAACACTGTGGGTGTATCTACACCACGTGGACTGCAGTGGTTCAAGAAGGCGGCTCACCCCCACCTTCTCAAGGGCAATTAGGGATAAGCAATAAATGCTGGCACCAGATAAGGAAAGCTTTAGGCTCAACAGCTGGGGACACTTCTTAGGCTCATCAAAGGCTCAAAGCAGAATAATAGCCACTTGAGTGAGGTGCTGGAGGCTGATTAATGCTCATGGAGTCAACATGGAGTCAAATGAGGGAGTCACTATCTCCAAGAGAATAAATTAAAGGGAGAATTGAAACAGAAACATCTAAATGTACAGTGCAAATTAGGCTATTTGGTCCATTGGGTCTACCCCAGCTCTTTCAAAGAACAATCTAGTTAGCCCCACTGCCTCCATTCTTTCTCCATATCCCTGCAATTTTTCTCCTTCAAGTATTTCTCCCTTTTGCAAGCTACCACTTCCACCATCCCACTGGCATTCCGAATCCCAAACACTTATTTTGTAAAGCATTCAGTATCCTAGGCTTTATTAACAGGGGCATAGAGTACAAGAGCAAAGAAGTTATGTTAAACTTGTACAAAACACTATTTCACCCTCAAATGGAGTAATGTGTCCAGTTCTGGGTGCCGCACTTTAGGAAAGATGTGAAGGCTTTAGAGGGGTTGCAGAAAAGTATCACGAGAATGGCTCCAGAGTGGAAAGATCAAGAATGAGAGGGCACAGATTTAAGTTAATTGGCAAAAGAAGCAACAGACACATGAGGAGAAATTTTTTCATGCGGAGAGTGGTTAAGATCTGGAATGCACTGCCTGGTGAAGGCAGACTCAATCAAGGCAGTCAAGAGGGAATCGGATTATGATCTGCAAAGGAGGAATGTGCAGGGTTACAGGGAGAAGGTAGGGGGATGGCACTAGGTGACTTGCTCATTTGAAGAGCTGTTATTGACACAATGGGCTGAATGGCCTCCTTTTGCACTGTAATGGTTCTGTAATAGTACTCACACAGTGCTGCACTAAAAGAGTCAGCCAAGATTTTATGCTCAAGTCTCTGGAGTGGGACTTGAGCTCACAACCTTCTGATGCAAATGTGAGACTGCTAAATCTGTGAAACCTTAAAAATGAATGACCAACTAAACCAATTCACAGGAGTGGAGTGCTGGCAGGAGCACCAAAGCAAATCACTGCTCTTCATGGAAGTGCCACGGGGATCTTTCACATTCACCTAACCATGTCTCAGTTTCGTGTCTCATCTGGAAAGACCAGACCTCTCATCAATCCCAAAGAAATACCCATGTCAACCCAGATTAAGGCTGGAATTTTCCAGCTCCTCTTCGGAATCTCCTGGTTCCTGCCGATGTGAACGGAGATTCCAATGTCTCGCCGGCCCCGCCGCAGGTGAACCTGCTGCAGGGCCGCTGGGAAATTCCGGCCTAAGTACTCGACACCTTGGGCTGGATGGGGTTTGAACACACATTCCTTTGATTTAGGGGCTTATTCTGCCACCGGAAACCTAATCTCCCTTTCTTTATCCGGCGTGCTGTGAATGCCCGTCCCTTTCTGCTGGTGTCGCAATTTTCAACACTTTCCGTTTGCTTCAGGAAAAAGTCCATGTGAAGGGCAGTGGAACCCCCCCTGTACTGTCAGTCAGTCGAGAACACCGGGAGAGAAAACTTGAATATTTTTTTTTGAGCAGAAAAGTCTATGTGTCCTCAATGAGAAGGGCACGGCTGTTATTGTAAAATATGGAAGAGACACACGCAACAGGTGCGCTGTCAATATTTTGATCTGGTGTTATAGCAATTTGGTGGAGTGGAATCACAAGTGCAGCCACCTGCTGGGCTGATATAAACGCATTTCACCGCACAAAAAAAGTGCAACAGTTCGATCAGCTCAAACTGAACTCCTGACCACTAGGGCCTACGTTACAGTGCTTGCGGGAGACGGTGATTGGCTGTGGCACTTACGCGGCACGAACGTTACCTGCCTCTTTGCAGCCCGGTGCTGTTGTACGGACCTGCTTCCTTTTCAAAGCAGCTGTGAAAGGAACGTAGTGAAAGAAAGAATTAATTGCATTTATTTAGCACCTTTTGCACCACACCAAAGGGCTTTAGTTAAGTTCTCATGAAGTGTAGTCACCTGTTGTTTTGTAGGAAACATGGCAGGAAATTCCTGCACAGCAAGATCCAACAAACAGCAGTGTGATAATGACCAGATAATCTGTTTTAGTGATGTTGGTTAAGGGATAAATAAATTTTGGCTCAGACACTGGGGAGAACTCTCCTGCTCTTTAAAATAGCTCTGCAGATCTTTTACGCCTACCTGACATGAAAGATGGGATGTTGTCTTGAACTTACAGCAGCACAGTACTCACACAGTGCTGCACTAAAAGAGTCAGCCAAGATTTTATGCTCAAGTCTCTGAAGTGGGACTTGAGCTCACAACCTTCTGACGCAAATGTGAGACTGCTACACTGATCCACGATGACAAATTACAATTTTATGAACAAAAGGAATTATGATTTGTCATTGCCTCTCTTTCGAGCCCAATCAGCTCCCTAGATATTTATCTTAAGTCAGTCGGTGAGTGTATGGCAATTTTCTCTGCCTTTATAATTATAAATTTCTAAAATGCCACTCTTAAATGCCATCTGAAGATGGGGATGGGCATTAAATGCCAGCGTAGCCAGCAATGCCCAGGCCCCATGAACGAATTAAAAACAAAATTCACATTTCTTCTGTGTTACCTCTTTCTCAGTTACGGCCAGCCTTTCCTTACTCTTATCACTAATACATGCCAAACAGATTTACGTGATGAAGATTCTAAATGCTACAAAGTGCATTTCTGGGGCTATCTTACATCCCCACTTATACTTCTGTTATACCTTTTATCTTCTTATATATGGCTAATGCCAGAATGTTCCCTGTCTCTCTCTGTAGCATCCTCATTAACCAAAGTTTGTTAATCATGGGCTTATGCCCTGATATCATTATGATACAAGGTTAGGAGGCAGGCCCAGTGAACTACCTCAGCTGGTAGAGGGATTAAGCTCATCCTCTTGGCATTATGCCATGCCACACTCTAGTCATCTAGCCAGCTGAGCTAACAAGACCCCAATACTTACTGTGTTACCACCACCTCCTCGTCCTTCAGGTACAACGGGCAGAATTTTCTGCCTGTCGGGCAGGCAGTGCTGGGGTGGGCACGGGTGGGAGCGGCCCCGATCGGCGCCCCCGATTGAGTCCGCGCCACCATTTTACGTGGGCGGGGCCAATTAAGGCCCGCCCAGCGTGACGCGCGCCCGGAAGCGCTGAGCACTCCCTGTGCGGCTGGGGGTGGGTTGCCTGAGTTGGAGAGCGCGCTCTTTTGCGCATGTACTTGAAAGAGCGCAGAAATCTTCCTGCCTAAGGGAGATTAGTTAAAGTCCTGAAAATTTTAATGAAGGATAAAAAATTTAAGACATGTCTCCTCATGTGAAAGTGTCACATGAACTGGGACATGTCTAGGAATGTAATTAAAAATTTTAATGAAACCTTAAATACCTTCATGAAACCTCAACCCGCCCGTGGATGAGGTTCCATGAAAAATGTGAAGGTCGCCTGGGCTCTTTGCCTGCCCCCCTGCCAACCTTAAGGTTGAACAGGCAGCTCCGTTAAGTATTTCAATTGATTTTAAATGACCTTAATAGGCCTTTGACAGTTTGGCGGGCACACAGCCGACTTGGGTGTGTGCCCGCTGAACTGAAAATCTGAGTGACGCGCGGTGACATCGGGACACACGCCGGACATCACCGCGCATCACTTTATGCGTCGGTGAGCAGGCCTTGCCCCTGCTCGCCAACCGAAAAATTCAGGCCCATGTCTTATGAAAACATCGGCAACCGTGGACTTCCATCGGATTGGTCCATGATTATGCTTGGCAAAGTACTGAAATTTTGCCTTCCGCAGTATGGCTGACCAAGAAACTCTCTCACTCGCCATAAGAAATATTGGAAGGAGTCACAGGCTGATAATGAGCCTGTGACCATCAAGTCCTGAAGTGGGATTTGAACCCAGAGCTTCTAGATTCAAAGGTAGGGACACTACCCACTGCACCACAGGACCATGTTACTACAAGCCCCTATGAGTACACCCTTTGACACCATTGCAAGGAAGAAGAGCAATCTCTCCATTTACTTCATATTTTTCTAAAGTAGGTAGAGTGAAAACAAAGGCTTCTTTCCTTACTTATGTTCAAAGTGGAGGTCTGGAGATGAATTGTCTGTGGGGGACTAGGCCAGGATGATTGATTTGAAAAGTAGATGGAATAAAGGTGCTTTGCTCTGGATGATAATTAAGTTATACATGGCCAGGGCATTATCAGGTAAATGACACTCAGACAGTTAGTGAGCACCTTGTTTATTAACATGATACGCAATATTCTTCACCATTGTGGTATCTGCAATGATTGATATGAGAGTTTGACATGGGAGGCTGTTGGATTGTTTAAGTCTGGGGAATATTCTCACAGGCTTTGATTCCAAATGGAAATCAGAACTCCATGAATGGACTGGAAATTTGCACCACCTAAATATATCACAGCACTGTGAAGCTTTGTAAAAGATATTTTCATCTAGAAACACACTTGGTTATCAACTGTGATAGAAAATATTGCAAAAAATATTTAACTCCCTTATAGTCTGGCTGTGCACACACGGATATTATTTAATGATTAAATTCATTCAAAGGGTTGTGAATCACTGGAATTCTCTACCATAGAGGGCTGTGGATGCTCAGTTGTTGAGTATGTTATGACTATGGACCTTATCCCTGAATTATTTATGGACATATTGAACTTTTAAGTAAGACTTGTGTTTTTTTTAAGAAAAGGACATACAAGCAAAAGCTGACTGAGACTGTAAGATATCCACTTGCAAATTCCTATGCGGGTTACTTGACCAACTAGCTCAAAGAGAATGGAATGTCGCATCTGGAAGGTGTGGCAGAACCTACTTCAGAAAGAGATGCTTCAAAGGAAAAGATACAACACAAACTGAACTGTAACCTCCTGTGGTTGTAGAGGTAATGTAAAATGATGACCATCTTAGCTGAAACCACCTCCTGTTGAGTTATATCCCAGATTGTTAGCATGAACTGAGTTGAAAAGAAAACTGGTCTGGGTGAAAGACATGTTTGTGTTTTTCCCTTCCAGGAATACACAAGGAAAGGGGTTTTAAAAAAAAACAACTGTAACCCTAGTTCTGCTAGTCTAGTGTTCTGTTCTGGTGTGTGTGTGCTGTGAAGGTCACACCTGTAGAACACCAACAGGTAAAAAAAAAACTCTTTCTCTCTGATTGCTGGAAACAAATCACATATCAGCAAAGCCACAGTTGAAAAGGAAACCGGACAACTCCTTTCAGCTTGCCTGCAGAACCAAAAATCTCCAACCCAACTGCTTAACTGCCAAAGTCAGCGCTACCGGAATCACCCCAACTTAATGGCCATAACATTTCATCATCTACTCCTCGCAGACAAGCCAAAGGATTGATTCATTTTTATTAACTTTTATTTTTGGACTCAATTTCTCATCTCTAATCTGTGTATATGTGTGGTGCATTTTTATTATTTTTCCTTGCGTTTAGTAACTAATAAACTCACTCTTTCTTTGACTCAAGACAACCTGGTCAAATTGACTCCATTTAAAACATAAATACACCTGGACTGGGAAAAGGTATCCAGGAGGGGAGGGATTCTTTTTAAAAATTAACCTTGTTTCGACCAACCGAGGGGGTTAAATAAAGTAGGGGAACCAGTCCATCCCTCCTTACCCGGGAGCATAACAAATCGGGGGAACCTCACCTGGAGACCGGTTGTAACAATATACGAGACAGAGGTCGCTAGATTTTTGGGCATGAAGGGATATGGGGATGGTGTGCAAAGGTAGGGTTAAGGTAGAAGATCAGTCATGATTTTGTTGAATGGCAGAGTGGGCTCTAGGGGCCAAATGGCTGATTCCTGCTCCTATTTCTCAAGTTCTTATGTTCTTAAGTAAACTATCAGAAAAGTTTGTGCAGGTTGGGGCTCTAATGTGGAAAACAGAAGATTAAGAACAAATCTGAGCAAGATCTCATGAGTAATGAGGGGGCTTGATAAGATGAGGAAGAAGCTGTTTCCATTTATGGGTGAGTTGAGAATGTGGGAGCATAAATATAACACGTCACACAAGGAATTTAAGAGGAATTCCATTTCATGAGTACTGGGAATATGGAACTTTCAGTCTCAGTGCTTAAAGCAGATAGGATTGGTGCATTTAAGGGAGGCTTGATATGTACATGAAGGAGAAAGGAATAGTGACACACTGGGGGTAGGGTGGGAAGGGGTAATTAGAGTGGGAGGAGGTTCATATTAACAGCATAATGGACCAGTTGGAATAAATGGGTTGTTTCTATGTTGTAGATTCCATGTGATTCTAGGCAATTTTTTTTTGGACTTTTAACTACTGTACCCGCAGTATCTTGCTGCGCCTCTGCTTTTTTTTTTTGCAAAAATTAGCTTGAAAATGATCAGCTTTAGCCTGTCGGCACTGATCTGATGGAACTTTTTAGAAAGAGTCAAGGGTATGTAGTGGCCGTTCCACATGAGCAACTGTGGTCAATGCAACAATTTGGGGATAATTGTTAACCTTATGTCTGCTATGCCTGACACAGCATGTATAAAGGTTCAATGTCTAGTTTACTGCACGCCCACTGACCTACGTTGGCTCTCGGGTTGGCAGTGCCTGGGTTTAAAGCTCTCATCCTTGTTTTCAAATCCCTCTGTGGCCTCCCCCTCCCCGTCTCTGTAATCCCAACCCCTAATCCCTGAAATTCCTGCGCCCCTCCAATTCAGGTCTCATGCGCCTCCCCGATTTTAATCGCTCCACCACTGGCGGCCATGCCTTCAGTTGCCTGGTCCCTAAGCTCTGGAATTCCCTCCCTAGATCTCCTTCCCTCCCTTTCTCTCTCTAACCTTCGAGACTCTCCTTAAAACCTACTCTTTGACCAAGCATTTTGATCAGCTGACCTGACACCTCTTTATATACCTCAGTGTCAGATTGTTTTGATGATGCCCCTTGGGACCTTTTACTGCCTTAAAGGTGCTATATAAATGCAAGTGGTCACCTTCAAAAACCACGCTAATGCCATAAATTTTTGTCAGGTGTTTGTACATAAACAGCATTAACTTTCCTATCCCTATTTAATAAATGTTTGTTATATTTCCTCATATATCATGATTATTCATAACAATTTGCTCATCTATCTTAACCAGTATATATTGCATCCCCTTCCAAATCGAGTTTAAATTAACCCCAATTATTGCTTTGGAATATAATGGTAATTACATTGCTTGCCTCATAATAATTATCTTCAATTATTCCTTCTTGAATACATTTCTTTTTAACTGAGAAAGTTCCCAAGTTATACATGAAGTCATTTTCACCTTATATGTACCTTTTGAACAATAATGAAATGCAAACAGAAGGGAGAGAGACTAACGTTTCAGCTACAGGCCCTTTTGAATGAGCTGCATGTTGTTTCTTCAGTCATATCCTCAAATTGCCCTGGAGTGATTCAGGCTCACATTTTCTGCATTAGTCCAGGCCTCTGGATCACTTGTGCACTAACATGGTTACGGTGCTGTAGCTGTTACATTGGAACATATGGAACATTATGGCTGCTTGAGAATTTGTAGTCCCATCGGTGTCAGTAAAAGCGGTTTGCCAAGCGGTTCGCTAATATCCTTTAAGGAAGGAAGCCTGCCATTCTTACCCATTCCAGTTTATTTGTGATGCCAATCTTATACTGCTCTCTTACACTGGCCTAGCAAGCCATTCAGTCACGGCAGCAAGGGATGGGCAATAAACGCTGACCTTGCCGGCAGTGCCTCCACCGAGTCACTGAATATAAGAAAGAAAAACACTACAATACTCTGCACGTCTCAAAATATGAAAAGCTTCACAAACTTGTGCGTCATTCATGACCTACAACCTACTGAGTCCTGAACTGGAAGGTGCGAATGTTGGTGTGTGAGAGTTTGCAGAATAAAGCTGCGTGTGCAACAGGAGAATAGACGGGACAGAAATCCTACCTGTGAAAACCCACCTGTACCAAGGCAACTTAGCCTTTTTCTTCCCTGCATTTGTTTTATCCAGTTTCTACACTTCATGGACTCTGACCATCAGTCCTGCTGTGAAGTTCCGGCATCTTTCTTTACAATTTATATTCCTGCTCAAACAGGAAATGAAATGTTTCTGGTACTAAACCGTCTGGTTGGCCAGAAATTGCTGGAAAAACTCAGCAAGGGCAGGCAGCATCTTGGAGAAGAGTTAATGTTTCAGGTCAACAAGTTCCCATCAGATCAGTCCATGCAGACTAAAATTGAGCTTATTTACAAGCTCAATATCCCAAGCAATAAGGCCACCACATGATATTTTTAAGGTCTGTTCTTCACCTACGTTTGCTCATCCTGCACAGTTCTATTTGAAGACAGCTCTAGTCATACTGTATTCTGCAAGCCCAGATTCTGTATTCTACCGTTTTCTGTTCTGCATTTAACTGCACTATGTTGACTTCATAACACATTATTTCTATGCCTGATACTAGGAGAATGAAACAACTTTCATTTTGAGTAGCTGACATTGTCTTTTATTGCATTCGCAAGATGAAAGCATCGCTGGCAAGGCCGCCATTTATTGCCCATTCCTAATTGGTGAGCCATCTCCTTGAACCGCTACAGTCCATGTGGCGTAGGTACACCCACGGTGGTGTTAGGAAGGGAGTTCCAGGAATTTGACACAGGCAACAGTGAAGGAAGGTGGATGGTGTGTGACTTGGAGGGAACTTGCAGACAGCGGTGTTCCCAAGCGTCTACAGATTACATTCTTCTCGGCGGCAGAGGTCGTGGGTATGGAAGGTGTTGTCAATATTGAGTTGCTGCAGTGCACCTTGCAGATGTTAAACACAGCTGCCAATGTGAGCTGATAGTGGTGGAATCGAATATTTAAGGTGGTGGATGGAATGCAGATCATTGCTTTGTCCTGGATGGTGCCGAGCTTCTTGGAGTGTTGTTAGAACTGCACTCATCCAGACAAGTGAGAAGTATTCATCATATTCCCGACTTGTGACTTGCAGATAGTGGATGTGGAAAGTTAAGGCAGGGAAATGTTAATATTTTCAGAGGTCTGTCACAATTAAATATAAACTGAAAGCCAGTGTTGCTCCTTTAGGGAAGAAAAAATAAATTCAGTGGGACATTTAATCTAGTCATTAACATTTAGCATTATTAGCCTCAATATATAAATCTGTATATCCGTGTGCGTATGTGTGTGTGTGCGAAGCTGTTAAGACATTATCTTGCAACTGTAAAAGAGAGAACATGAATATAAATAATGAGTGGGTGGGAGTGATTACAGGGACATAATCTCATTGAGGAGTTTGAATGACGTCGTAACCACAAAATGTGATTTTCACCGTAAGCATTCCTGCTCATTTTGTTTTGAAAGAATTGTTATTAGAATATTTATTCTGTGATCAAATAAATTCAATCTAAGGAGGAAGGAATACTGCTCTGTGTATATTCTAATGAGCCACATTATAAAATTGCTAGCCCTCAGGGACAGCCAGACAGTGTCCAGGTATTCATTATATCCCCGGTTAAAACAAAAAAACAATTATGATAATTTACTGGTTTTATTTGTCAATATAAGCAAGCATTTATCCAGCAATAGGGTCACTGATAGCTAGTAACATGTTTTATACACCTGTAACCATGGACACAGTGCAGGAAAATTAAGATAGCACGGGATGTATGTTTTTTGTATGGCATAAATATATATGAATATATATATACATAAACACACATATAAACACACATAAAACACATACATATAGATAGATAAATAGATAGGTAGGTAGGTAGGTAGGTAGATTGATGGATGTACAGGCAGAAAGACAGGCAGATAGATAGACAGAAAGACAGACAGAGAGATAGACGGATACATAGACAGATAGATAGATAGACAGACAGATAGAGAGTCAGATAGACAGATAGTCAGATAAATAGATAGATAGTTAGATAGATAGATAGACAGACAGACAGATAGAGAGTCAGATAGACAGATAGATAGATAGATAGATAGATAGATAGTCAGATAAATAGATAGATAGATAGATAGATAGACAGACAGACAGATAGAGAGTCAGATAGTCAGACAAATAGATAGATAGATAGATAGATAGACAGACAGACAGATAGAGAGTCAGATAGACAGATAGATAGATAGATAGATAGATAGATAGTCAGATAAATAGATAGATAGATAGATAGATAGACAGACAGACAGATAGAGAGTCAGATAGTCAGACAAATAGATAGATAGATAGATAGATAGACAGACAGACAGATAGAGAGTCAGATAGATAGATAGATAGATAGATAGATGGATTGATTGATTATGGGTTGATGTTGGATAACTTGTGAATAATTATATAAATAGATAGATAAAAGGTGTTGGATACTAAAGATAGAGAAATGAATAGTTGATGGATAGATAATGGATGGCTAAATAAATAAGTATACAGAAAGCTTTCCCTTTTTTAAACAGGAAGAAAGATTAATATTTATCCAGTGCTGCATCCGTGTATACGTATCACTTCAGTTATATAGCAGAGTAATTACTGACATATCCTTTCCTTCATTTATAGTTTGGATTATATTCTATATACCTGAAGAATGACAGATTTATTAGTGTATACTTTTGCTATGTACGTCTTGAAGGCCTATGTGATCCTGTGCCTAGCAGCAGCCTGCCAGCCCAGGTTTCCATGGTAACAGGCTCCCTCTGGGTCCAGGCAGTTACTAGGCAGCAAAGGCGAGGAGCAGCATCAGCAGCGGCAACATGGCTCTCATTCCCTCGCAGGTCCTGCGGGTCGCCATCCTGCTCTCCTACCTCTCCATTCTCTGCAATTTCAAAGCCCTCGACATCCCAGCTCACCAAACATACGGCGGCAGCTGGAAGTTCTTAACATTCATAGACCTGGTAAGTCGTGAAGAGAGCAAACTCCTGATTATTATTCTTATGGCGTCGCTGCTGCTATTCCTTTCTTCTTCTTTCTAAATGCACCCCCACCTGTTCCCCACCCCCCAACTCCCAACCACCCCCCACCACCCCCCACCCAGCACCACCCCCCCTACCACCCCACCCCAACCCCACACACACAGACGCAGAATGAATATCATTTCGTATTTAACATAGGTGTTTCTCCCCCTGCCATTGTCTTTCCCCCTCCCAAAACAAAACAGTATCCTCAAGACCATCAACATTCACAAAAAGGGTGAAAGCAGTTTCTTTTTTTTTTAAGTCTATTTTATGAATTTTAACCTCTGCATTGTGAGGTGTGCCTAACTAGCTAGCAGGCTTAACACTTTGAATTCCTCTCCCCCTCAAACCTCGTGCTAAGAATGGGAAATTACTGCTCTGTCTTTGGGGCAGATAATGTCCATTAGTTTGCAAAAGGAAAGGTGAAGGGAGTTTGATTTAGACAGAACATTCTGCAATCTTAGTTTATGCTTTCAATTACTTTCACTTTTTTTATATAAGGGTTCAGTGATATTGTTTGCTTATGTGGAGTTTGCAAGAGCGTTTATAAATATAGATGTTGACCTTGTTGAACATGAAAGGTATAGTTGGACTCCAGAATCAGGGTGTTATGTTGGTAGCTGGCACTGAGTGTCTGGATTGCCCCTACCTGCTAGTCACAGGGTCAGAATGAGATTCTTGTGTCTGGGGTGAGTGCAGGGCACCCTTTACTGTTTCCCCTTCCCATTTTACAGCGTGCTCTGTATTTATAATGAGGAGTGATCTTATATTTTACACATCGAAGAAGGAGAAAACCCAGAGTGCGTGATCCTTTCCTGTCTGCTCTTCATGGTGGGAGGTGATGGATGATTTATATACTGTGCTGATCAATCGTCATTGATAGAACGCACACAGGCTTCAGTGCCACCCAACATCTGCAACACACGTGTATCATCCATTCTCTGTGCAAACATCAGAATAGTGGAATATATAAAGGAAAAATGGGAAGAGGAGAACCTTAAAGGAGAACATTATCATTACAAGAACAGTCCACTGCCTCTCAATGATACTGCATCTTTAATTAGGATTGTCATTAAAATCTGAGCCATTAACCAACAACAAAGGCTCAATTTAACAGAGGCCACTGGACAGAAAACCAATACATTCAGCAAAACACTGGGACATTCATACCATTCATATAGGAACGATTTCAGTATTCTGCTTCACAGTGACGATGAAGTTGCGTTGTATATGTGGGACAGGGCCTGCTCTGACTCTGGGAAGAAGTGATATAGAGAGCCCCCTGGAGGACACCACAAAGAGTATGGCTCCAATACAGTGTCAAACTTGTGGTTAAAAAGTAATTTTTTAAAAAATTCTTTCATGGGATGTGAGCATTGCCGGTAAGACCAGCATTTGTTGACCATTCCTGATTGCCCTTGAGCTGAATGGCTTGCTCAGTCACTTCAGAAGGCAGAAATCAGCCACATCGCTGTGAGTGTGAAGTCATACGTAGGCCAGACCAGGTGAGGAGGGCAGATTTCCTTAGCGAAAGGGCATTCGTGATCCACGTGGATTTTTTTCACAAGCAATAATTTTTTTTAAAGCACTGTTACGGTCACTATTACTGAGACTAGCTTTGTTTTCCAGATTTGCCACCAGCTGCCATTGTGGGATTTGAGAACATTAGTCTGGATTATTAATCCAGAGCCAAACCATTGCAACTCCATTGCCCCCTATACCTGACAGAGCTTCAGAGTCCCTGGGCACTTTTTAAGCTGACCCACGGTTAAGTTAGCCATCAAGAGAGCTCTACCCATGCTCGTTTGCTAGCAGCTGGGAAGAGGAGTGGTGCACATTCAGCTAAGCATGTGCGCAGAGCTGAAAACTGGAATTTGACAGGGCAGTAAATCGGGCACCATCTGGAATCAGTAACTAATGGTCTCAGACCAGTAGCTGCAGGATATGTGGATAAGCATCAGTGAAAGCATTCTAACGTTGATTGAGTACATGTTTGTGTGTTTAAGGTGCAAGTGCATTTTTACATTATTTTTATTTGTTTTGCTATGACAGGTCTTTGATTTTGGTTAGTTAGAAGTGCTAACTCTACTTATTTCAAACATTCGCAATCATAATGCTAGAAGACATAAGCCATTTGCCTACTCCAGCTCTTTTGTATTTAGAGTTCTGAAGGCCCCTCATTGCAGCACCTAACTGGCTCTTCACTAAATTGCAGAGTTTCTGCCAATACTTCACTACCTGAAGAAGCACACATCATGTAGAATAACTTCCTAACATCAGTCCTGAACTTGCTTTTTACCAGTTTGTACCCATTTCCCTACGGCATTGCGTTTTAACATTAAGTCGTCTTTAGGATTTGTCTTTTCTATTCTACTTATATTCTATTCTTACATAACTTGTAAACATTTCTAAGAACCCCTCTTATTCATCTCCTTTCATCATTAATTCACCAGCAATACCACATTGCATTGAAAGAGCACCACTAATCTAGCAAAACATCACAAGGCACTTCCCAAGAGCATTATTGATCCAAACTGGACACTTAGCCACAGAAGGAAATATCAGATGACCCAAAGTTTGGTCAAAGAGGAAGTTTTTAAGGAGTGACCTAAAGGGGAAGACAGAAGTAGAGAGGCTGAAAAGTTTCAGAAAGAAATTGCAGAGCTTAAGGCCTAGGTAGCTGAAAGTCTCCAACTCAGTACTCTGAAACCAGGGTTTGATCTTTTGGACTCTCTCTGCAACATTTCCAAGATGCATCCCTTGTGCCTTGGAGAATAGATTTTATGGTGTGCCACGACACGAGTACGACAAAGTTTCAAAATGACAATCTCAGGCTTACATTCTGCTGATTTCACAATATAAATCAAAAGGATTATATTTCTTCGATGCTTGCTGTTTCACAATGATTGGACATGTTAAATGTTGAGTCTGCTTTTACTCCCACTTCTCTTTCAATTTCCCTCCTAATCACATCATTTTCTCTTCTAATACCTAATGCCTTTCATTTATTTTACAGCAAACTTTATCTGCCATGTTTCTACACTTTGCATCATTTGTCCAAGTCCTTCTGATTTTTTTGGCTAGTCAGTCAGATTTTCTTAGTTCACTGTCAGCTTTAGTAAATATAGCCAATTTATTTCATTTTCTTGAATTCAGTTCATTTTTGTAGATTGAGAACAGTAGGGGCTTTTGGACCAATCTCTGGAGCCCTATGTTCAGCAAATCTCTCCATTCCTCTATCACCCCCCCCTAACTGATGCTATGCAGCTTCCTCTTTTCAGTCAATTTTGTCTCTCGTTCCAAATTCTACCTCCAGTAGCTAACGCTTTAAGCAAGTGCAGTAGCCCTTCATGTAGCACTGTGGCAGTGACTCAGTTGGTAGCACTTTGAGTCAAAAGGTTTTGGGTTAAGTCCCACTCCAGAGACTTGAGTATGAAAACCTGAGCTGATACTTAACACTGTGGTACTGAGGGAGTGCTGGATTGTTCGAGGTGCCATCTTTTAGATGGGAGAATGAGCCAAGATCCTGTCTGCTCTCTCAGGAGGATGAAAAAGATCTAATGGCACCACATGGAAGAAGAGCAGGAAGGTTATCCCTAGTTTTCTGGTCAATATTTATCCCTCAACCAATATCTCAATAACAGATTCTCTGGTCATTTCACTTTGCGGTTTATGGGAGCTTGCTGTGCGCAAGTTGACAGCTGTGTTTCCTACATTAAAGCAGTGATATACTTCAAAAGTACTTCATTGGTTGCAAAGAGCTTTGGGACATCAGGTGGTCATAAAAGAAGCTAAAGAAGTGCAAGTCCTTTTTTCTTTAGCAGCCCTTGTCACAATCTCAGTGAAGTGGCTCATCTTCCATGGACTTGGTGGCTGACTGTACTGGCTGACTGTACTGTGACTGACACTATCATCTGATGGTTGACAAGAGTGAAAGGATTTCTAACAAGACCTCGTAGCACAATAGTTCACGGCAACTGCTGACAATGCTGTTCTGCGTGATTCTTTTGATAATTGTGGTGATGCAAAAACATATCATGATGTTTGCACGTCATTATATGATCAGCTGTAATAGGGGGTCTTATGGTGCTGTGTTTGTGTCCCTGTCTCTAAGCCAGAAGCTCTGGGTTCAAATCCCACCCCAGAACTTGATGGTGAATGAAAGTGTGCTCATAACCTGCTCAAACAGGTTGAGTACTCAACCTGCAAATTCTTCTATTACATGCCAATGGCGAGTGGTAGAGATTTCTGGCTCAGCCATATGATAGGCAGAACGCTGGAGCCTGGGCTATCACTACCCAATGCTCCAGAGTACAGCATGCATGGAAAAGTGTATGTTGCCACAGCAACTCAGGCTCCTGAGCGAACTGTAACATGTCACCAGTTAGCATCGGCAAAATAACACAGCTGATGTGGTAGTTAATCACAAAAAACTTGAAGCTAATGTATCTAGGGGAGGAATGGTAACAGATCGGAGTAAAGACAGCCAGAGTTTAGGACAAAGGAAGAGATGAACTAATTCATGAGCAACATTGTAACTGCCAGTTTAGTGGGTGCAGGTTAACAAATCCATCATTCTATACAATGACCAGGCTGATAGATCCATCAGAATATTAGACTGTTTTTAACACTTGCTGCCTTGTTTGAGCACTGGCATTGGGTTCACAGATGTGGAAGGGGTTGCTGGAGGCATTCATTCCTTTTGAATTTTGTCCATTAAAACTCAGAAAACCAGCTGCCTGTATTTTGAATGGTCTAGTGCGTGGGCAGCGAAATTGAGCTAGTGTCTATGCCTTCAAGACGTCACTGCAGTCACTAACATTTGAGTTGCTTGCACCTCTAGTTAATTGCTGTGTAACAGCCAGTGTAGTGGAAAGATAACTGAATTAAGCTCAATGAAAAAGGGTAGAAAGACGCAACAAATAGATGCAACCTTTTAAACAGCCGGTTGGTATTAAATTCAGCAATGCCTGGCATATTTACTTCATTAACTTCTGCACGTTTTTAGACTGTCAAAAAGCCCATAATGTCAACACCCATCCCTGTTTCAAAAAGCTTGTGATCATTCATATTTTCAGATCTTTTTTAACTGAATCTATAAACCTCAACTTCAACAGCAGGAGTTATTTTAATTAGGTGTTTGCTGTGTGTATTTGTGAACTTTTATGTTCATTAAGTGCAGACATTTCAGTGTTGTTTAGCGAAACATTTAATGCACACTGTGACCCAGTGTCAGTGTAAAGTAATTCCAGGTATGGTACATAAGAGCGTAAGAAATGGGATCTGGAGTAGGCCATTCAGCCCTCTGAGCCTATTGCACCATTCAAGACGATCATAGCTGATCTTCTAGCTTAACCCTACCTTCCTGCATTGTCTCCATATCCCCTTAATTGCCTTAGTGCTCAAAAAGCTACTGACTTTGGTCTGGAATATCCTCAGTGACTGAGCATCCACAACACTCTGGGGTACAGAATTCCAAAGATTCGCAGCTCTTTCAGTGAAGAAATTCCTCCTCTTCTCAGTCCTTATCGGTTCACCCCTTATTCTGAGACTGTGACCCCCCCCCCTCCCATATATTAGATTGCCCGGTAAGGAGAAGCATTTTCTCAGCATCTTAAGAATTTCCTATGTTTCAATGAGGTCATCTCTCATTCTTCTTACACTCCAGGGAGTATTGACCGAGTCTACTCAATCTCTCCTCATCGAACAATCCCCTCATCTCAGAAAACAGTCTAGTGAGCCTTTGTTGCACTCTCTCTAGGGCAAGTATGTCCTTCCTTAGATAAGGAGAACAAAAGGTTTGGCAAGGATAGGTGTTTACTCTATTCTGTACCACTGTGTCTAACATTGAACATCTGAGGGTCATTTCCCACTGCACAGGTGGAATTTACTGCCTGTTCCTGTGACAGTTTGGTGACAGGGGGTATTTAATCAGGTGGGACTGCGGTGGGTGGGGATTCCACCATATTCTTGCCTCCACCCTGACTAAAGTCTATTGGGGGGGTGGGGAGGTCCTGCCACAATTAAGTTAATGCCCACTTAAGGGTCTCCTCCCAGCTGGTGGGGAATGTGCTGTGAGTGAAGCAAGACAAAGCCCTGTTGTGGTTACCTGGGAGCTCCCAGAGTTTGGAGGATGGGGGTGGGGGGGGATGTGGGGGGCCGGAATCCCTCATTCAAAGGCATTCAATGCCCTTGGATAATGGCTAGAGAGCTGGCAAGATCCCCTTTGTTGCCTCTGTTAGGGAAGGCCTGTTGAATTAAGTGTCACTTAGGCACTTGATAGCCTGCCCTTGCTTTGGGAAGGGAGGGGGGTGGGCCTGATGTGAACCACCCCCTTTCCCTTGCTGCCAACTCCCCTCCCCCATGAAGCCCACCCTGCGAATCCCCTCCCGCTGTCACTCACCTGTGTGCCTGGGTCCATCCAGGGTCCATTACCAGCAGCAGCCACCGCCTCCCCCCAGTGCTGCTGACGTTCAATACAGCTGCCTGCCTCTGATTGGCTCGCAGTTTTTGGCAGGTGGGAATTCTGCCCCTGGGGTCCTTGATCCTGGGCAAGGCCCGCCACAGGCTATCAAGCGCCTAAGTGGCACCTAATTCAACAGACTTTCCCTAACAGAGGCAACATGGGGGTCTTGCCAGCTCGCTACCCAGTAGCCAAGACTCCCATTGGGTCCATTAAATATCGCCCCATCAGTGTGAGTTTCTCACTTCCCACACCATCCATCACTCTGTCCTCCCTCGTATATTTTGTGATGTCTACCAGGAGTAGGGCATTATGTGCCTTTGAAGGTGCCTATTAATAACAAGGGGGTGAAATTTGTCTCGGATGGTAGCAAAAAACTAGTGATGGCAAAACTCTATCCAATGTTCAACTGCCCAAGATGGATTTCACCTGCAGTTGGCAGAGATTTAACATTCGAGCTATCACTGGGCCTGGACTTAATAATAAGAATACAGTGTGCTAACCCGCAGAGCTATCCAATTCTATGGTGAGTTTTCCAATAACCACGGATGGGATCTCCCCTTGGGAGCTGCCTGTCCACTAATTATTTCCACTTCCTGAATAACTTGCTGTTAAGTTGTGCTGTTTCACTTTTTTAATATTTGGCCCAGTAGCATTTTTGCCTGTTATGACTGTCTATTAAAAGGAAATGATTTAAAATCCAAAATTTAATGGTGCAAAATGTGTGCGTTTGGTGGGAGGATTGAGGAAAGGAAATATAAAATAAAGCATACAATTCTAAAGAGGATGCAAGAGCAGAGGAGCCTCGGGGTATATGTACACAAAGAGTTGAAGGTGGCAGGACAGGTTGAGAAAGTGGTTAGTAAAGCATTCAGGGCCCTGGGGTTTATAAATAGGGGCATAGAGTACAAAAACAAGGAGGTTATGGTAAACCTTTACAAAATAATGTTTCAACTTCACCTGGACTATAGTGTCTGGGCACTGCATTTTAGGAAGGTTTGGAAGGCTTGGAGAGGGTGCAGAGAATGGTTCCAGCGATGAGAAACTTCATTTATGAAGATAGATTGATGAAGCTGGGGCTGTTCTCTTTAGAGGAGAGAAGGTTGAGAGGAGATTTGATAGAGGTGTTCAAAATCATGAGGTAAGTGGGCAGGGTACATAGGGAGAAACTGTTCCCATTGGCAGAAGGATCGAGAACCAGAAGACACCAATTTGAGGTAATTGGAAAAAGAGCCAGAGGCAATATGAGGAAAAACATTTTCTTCGTGCGTGATTGGGATCTGGGATGCACTGCCTGACAGCGTAGTGCCAGCAGATTCAATCTTGTTGCTTTCCAGGGGGATTTAGATAATTATCTAAGGAGAGAAAAACTGCTGCACCATGGGAAAAAGGAGGGGAGTGGGACTTAAGCAGCCAAATGGCCTCCTTCTGTACTGTAATCATTCTGATTCTATGGGGGAGAATTATCCTCCCGTTGTTGGGGGGGGGGTGGTGGGGGTTGTGTGGGGGAGGGCGGGAGCAGGCGCAGACCCTATCAGCACCCCCCGAGCGGGACCGCACCGCCATTTTACGTGGGTGGGCCAATTAAGCGCTGAGCGCTCCCTGTGCGGGCGGTGAGGTGGGGGTTCCCTGAGTCAGGAGTACGAAAGAGCGCAGAAAGTGCGGATAAGTTTAAAGTTTGAAAAATTTTAATCAAGAGAAAAAAAATTGAAGTCTTGTCCCCTCATGTGACAGTGAGCTGCGACATGTGAATGAACTTTAATGAGAAACTTTATTTAATTTATAAACCCTTCGTGGATCTGCCCGTGGATGCAGTTCCATGAAAAATGCGAAGGCAGCCCAGGGCCCCACCCCCGCTTGCCAAGCTGAAAATTCCCCCCCATGAAATCAAATGTGTTTCCTGGAATTTTTAAACAATCTTCAGATAATGCATTTTCCCAGATCTACTGGATCAAGCTATGGAGGAAATATTTACTTAATGAGACAAGGCACTGAATCACCATAAACAACATCAGAAAGAACTTGACACTCTCCAAGAGCCCAGAATGGGAAGATTCTTCAAGGTGAGATCTAGAAAGTGCCATCCTCAAGTGTCTACTGCAATATTTAGTTGAAAGCGCAGTTCCATTTGGCAAGTTTCTATCACCTTATTGGCTGAGCTGCTTGGAAAATGCGCCATAATATTTAATTCTTTAGGTGATTCATGGTGAAGTGGTGAAGAATTAACATTCGAGCTATCAGTGGAACTGGATTTAAGCCCAGTTCTTAATAATAAGAGTACAGTGTACTAAACCACAGGGCTATCCAATTCCAATAGTAGACAGTGTGGCAAATTTTCCGGTGGGTGTTATTTTGACCACAGGTGGGATATTCCCATGGGAACTGTCTATCCACTAATTATTTCCACTTCCTTTGAGTAGACGTCACTAACTACAGAATGTCTGCTGGCTCTGACATATTTATCTGGCAGTCTCTGTGGGGAAGTGTCTCCACAGAGATGGGTCAGAGGGAGCCAGTTGATGAGCTGTGTCATCTGCTGCATGGATGCCTGTCAAGTCTTTGCTGGCTCTTTGTGAAAGCAATTTAGCTAGTCCCATCCCCTCTGCCCTTTCCCCATAGCCCTGCAATATTTTTCTCTTTAGGTGGGTCATGTTCCAGTATATTATGGACTTTCAGTCAATACTTTATATTTTCAAAAACTCAACAAAAGATTGCCAAAGATGGCCACCCGAGAGTCACCTGACCTCTTTTGTGGATTGGAACCACTCCCCTGTCTCAAGAGGGAACAAGAGGAAACTTCCAGACTGATGTTGTATCAATGCCCTTTTCTGAAACTAATTCAAAAGGCTAATTGCAAATTGAATGGGTCGATTCAAACACAAAGACGTCGGTTATCTCAAACTCTCAAGGTGTCAATCGACAAAGCAGCATAACTTTGCTGCTTACTAAGAACCCTTCACTCTACCAGACTTCCAATTCAACTCTAAAGCATCACCTCTGTCGAAGGAACTGCAGGCCTGCCACCGAAGAGACTGAGATAATTATAATTCGCGACCATGGGTAAAACTTTTACCTCAGCGGACGGTCACACACCCGACCCACTCGAGCGTAAAATGACGCGTGTTGACTTCGGGTAAGCCTTCCGACATCAACGCGCAGTCGCGCAATATTTCGGTCAGCGGGCGCGTGCACCAGAGTCAGCAACGCACCCGCCAACAATTAAAAAGCCTACTAAGGCCATTAACAAGGTAATTAAAATAAATGTTTTGCTCCCCACCCAACCACGGCCTTTGCACTTTTTAGGAAACCTCATCCTGAACCTCAGGATGAAGCTTCCAACAGCAAATAAAAAATAAAACTAAAACAATTTACATTTCATTTATAACATGTCCCTGCTCACGTGACAGAGTCACATGAGGGGACATGTTTTATTACATTTTTACAAATCTTTATTTTATATTTGGAAAAAGGTTCATCTCCCTGAGGCAGCTCTGTGCCTCAGGGGTGATTTGCAAGTGCGCACTTGGACGGCATGCATGAAGTTCACGCTCGTACTGCCCTCCATCCCGCCAGCAGAGGCAGCGCTGAGCACTGCCGCTCGCATTTCACGCCGGGCAGGCCTTCATTGGCCCACCCAGCGTGAAACCACGGTCCAGCCATGATCGTGGACAGCGATTGGCTTCCCAACTGCCCCCGCTGAGCCCGGCCCAACAAGAGCTAAGCTCCGCCCGCTATTTTTTTTTACCTTCATCTGTATCTAATCTTTGTGGGTGTGAGGAGAGTGAGTAGGACATCGCATTTTACAATCCAGGGCAAGTGTGTGATAATAAATAACCCTCTTTATTTTTAAAAACTAACAAAAACTTGCTGCTGGACTTATTTAATTGGGCTTCTTAATCTGAGGATAAGAAAATACACACCTTTTACATACCAACATATTAATCACAGGAAGTAAAAAGGAGCACATAAATTCTCTGTGCGATAGCTGCATGTCCAATTTCCTTTTGAACGCCATGATTGAATCTGCCTTGACCACACTCTCAAGCAGTGCTTTCCAGATCCTAACCAATCACTGCAAAATAAAACTTTTCCCCATGTTGCCTTTGGTTCTTTTGCCAATCACCTAAAGTCTGTGTCCTCTGGTTCTTGATCCTTCTGCCAATGGGAACAATTTCTCCCTATCTACTCTGTCCAGGTTCCTCATCATTTTAAACACGTCTATCAAATTTCCTCTCAACCTTCTCTTCTCTAAGAAGAACAGCCTCAGCTTCCCCAATCTTTCCACATAACTGAAGTCCCTCATCCCTGGAACTATTCCCATAGATCTTTCCTGCACCCTCTCCAAAGCCTACATAACCTTCCTGAAATATTGGACACAATACTCCAGTTAAGGCTGAATTTGTATTTTACAAAGGCTCATGGTCGATTTGATCTTAACTTCAATTAATTTGAAATGGAGGTGACAAGCCTGTCGAGTATCATGAGCACTCTGCATTTCCCGAAGCCCTTGATAGTGTTCAGCATATTCCTGCTCCTTCTATTCCACTGCTACTTGGTCCAACTGAGCTGTACTCAGTGAAACCACGCCCCGCTCGCAACCTCCCCCCCACCCCCACGGGTGCTACGCCCTCAATCACTGACTGTGTTCTCCCAGATATATGTAGCTGTGCTGCTGCTTTCAAAGCTTGATGACGGAAGTGGGCGGAAGTGAGGTGCTGGCGCCAATGACAATTCCTACGGGACTACAATGATCGAAAATGATTCATTTTACAACCCTTCTCGAAGAGATTCCTTCCAACAAGATGCTAACTGAGTTTTGTTATATGTGTGTGCATTTGCCTGAGCGGGAGAGAGCCAGAAGGAGGGGAAGACAGAACGAGTGAATCATCCTATTCTCAGATTGAAGAGACACTGTGGTTTCACTTTCTCTTACCCTCTCAGTGGCTGTCCTCAGTGGCAAGGACATAGTACTTCTGAGCCTTCCATCGGCTCATCTCCAATCCCTATCCGGGAGAGATGGTGGTGTGGTGGTAAAGTCAATGAACTAATAATCTAGAGGCTCTGGGGACACAGGTTTAATTCTCACCGTGGCAGCAGTGGAAATCCAATTCAATTAATAAAATCTGCAATTGAAAGCTAATCTCAATACTGGTGACCATAGCAACAATCATTGATTGTCATAAAAACCTATCCGGCTCACCAGTGTCCCCTAGGTACTGAAGTGTACTCACTGTTATAACGTAGGAAGTGCAGCAGCCAATTTGTACTAAGCAAGATCCCACAAACAGCAGTGTGACAATGATTAGGTTATCTGCTTTAGTGATTTGGTTGAAGGATAAATATGCATCACGCAGTGAGGTGATGCTGCATTGCTTTTATATGTGAGGTGCTTTGAAGATTTTTTAAAACATTTATTCGTTCACAAAAAGTGGGCATCACTGGCTAGGCCACCATTTATTGCCCATCCCTAACTGCCCTTGAGAAGGTGGTGGTGAGCTGCCTTCTTGAACTGTTGCAGTCCCTGTGGTGTAGGTACACCCACGGTGCTGTAATGGAGGGAGTTCCAGGAGTTTGACCCAGCGACTGCGATTGAACCGCAATATAGTTTCAAGTCACGATAGCGAGTGGCTTGGAGGGGAACTTGCAGGTGGTGGTGTTCCCATGCGTCTGTAGACCTTGTCCTTCTAGATGGTAGGGGTCACGGGTTTGGAAGGTGCTGTCGTAGGAGCCTTGGTGAGTTCCTGCAGCACGTCTTGTAGATGGCACACGCTGCTGCTGCTGTGCGTTGGTGGTGGAGGGAATGAAGATGTCAATAAACCAAGGCTTTCAGTTGTGAATTATGGCTGTGGTATGCATTAAGTTATGTCAAGACTTGAAAGAGGGCAGCAGTGAATATAAAACATTTGCCAGGCAACAATTTTTGGAATTTATAAATGGGCCCATGAGTCTGGCTGATAAAATGTGGGTTGTCTTACCTTTAGAGCTTCCTTGAGGTGTTCCACCTCGGTCCACAGTTCCCAAGCTACGTGGTGAACCAATCTGTCATCCACTGTCATCACACTGGCCTTCAGTTCTCTGGGGAGTAACAGTTGCAAGCCACAGTGTCTCCACTTTGGCAGACATCAAGTTTCAGTCTTTAGTGCTGCTTCACCCGATTGCAGTCCGCAGATTTCATTTCCTGCTTCCATTTTGAGTTTTTTTTTATTGCTCGTCTTGGGACCTGGGCATCACTCGCAAGACCACCATTTATTGCCCATCCCTAATTGCCCTTGAGAAGGTGATGGTGAGCAGCCTTCTGGAACTGTCGCAGTCCATGTGTTGTAGGTACACCCACAGAGCTGTTAGGGAGGGACCCCCACCCCCAGGTATTTGACCCAGCGACAGTGAAGGAACAGCGATATATTTCCAAGTCAGGGTGATGAGCGACTTGGAGGGGAACCTGCAGGCAGTGGTTCCCATGCACCTGCTTCCCCTGTCCTTCTATAGGTAGCAGACAGAGGTTGTGAGTTTGGAAGGTGCTGTCAAAAAAGGCTTGGCAAGTTGCTACAGTGTGTCAGACAATGGATAATGCCAGTGCCTTCTGTAAAAAAGAAAGAAGCGTTTTCTTTCACACATTCTTTCGACCAGTTCAAACAGAGTTTGAAAATATTTCCTGCCTTTTCGAAGGCGAACGCAATTTTTGGCGACGTGCAGTCATGTATCTTCTGGGGTACCTAAGTTGCTGCATTATGGTGTGTGGCTCCTCAGCGTTAGGCTTAATGTGGGCGAACTGATCAGTGAAAATATAAGAAGACCCAGGGATTTTCTTGCAATGTTGTCCTCTTTAAATGTGTTGGGTGTGTTTTTCTGGCTCCTTTTGGATCTGAACGCAGATTCAAAACTCCATACCCTAACTCCATCTGCAAATATATTTCAATACACATTACTCAATCTTTAGGACCTAGGAAGTTACTTTTATTTTTATTATCGTCAGCTATATTGTGTGTTTCTTGGAAAGAAAACTCCACGAGATACGATCTTTACAGGGCTGCTTGTCTCCGTATATGGGCATGGCAGATAACCCTCGCTGTTTAAATTCCAACAGCTGCTTTCATTCCAACCACAGGAAAATCCTCCACCAAACACGGCTTTTCCCAGCAATGCTCTGCTGTCAATGAACTCAAGATGTTTTTTTTAAAAAAAAAAGAAATTGCAAATAAAACAGTCCATGCATTCACAGCCACAGCAGCCACCACAGAACTATTCCTTCTCCTGATGTGGAAAGATGTTGGAGGCGAAACTGGTTTTCCGCGGGAGGGCAAGACAGGCAACAGTGAATTAGCAACCCAACGATCAGCCCGACTTTCGATGGAAAAGATTGATCAGGGTGTAAAGCAGGCTGCCTATTTGCTGATGACCATTTTGCACTACTTTCCAAAGATCAGTTTCTCCCCATTGAATTCTACATGTAAGGTCGCTTTAATAAGCCAAAAATCCACTTCACATCTGCTGTTATTTTCCAACCTAGTCCGAGCTCCAGAATGTTGAGTTTTTCTATCTATATCTATCCTCATTTGTTATTGTCTCGGGCTGTGCACCCCAGTTATAGGTTTCAGTAAAAACAAATCAACAATTGTTCAAAATTTTAACTTAAAGTTAAAAAATTCTTAGTTGGTGCCCACGCCTGTGATGACTCGTGTCATGCACATGGGAGCTGGTCTGGTTCTGTGACAACACATATGTGTAGTGTTCAGTTATGTTTGATTATGTGAGTCTAATTTACCATTGATGCTCACTGTGCTCAATTGGTTCAGGCTGGGTGTGAACTCAGGGAAAAGGAAACAAACTAGAGCTGGAAAAATGGAGCAGACATTTTAAAGCACTGTGAGCAAAACCTGCTACACACAAAAAACCATCCCTGTCATCTCTGCATAGTTCTGAGATATAAAATGTACAACGATCAGTGGGAAGAATGAGTGTTCTGGCCTGTTCCCTCCCACAGACCATAATTTGTGAACCACTAAGGGAAAAAAGGTCTAAGATGAAATTTGGTAAATGCCTTTGAAATTATGAAGGGGCTCAGTGGGTTGATGCAGAGAAACTGTTTCCACTTGCAGAGTGAGTCCAGAACAGATCCACAGTATCAAACATAGAAAAATGTCAGTGAGTTTCTCGACACTCAGAGAGTGGTGGGGATGTCGAACTTGCCGCCAAAGGGAGCGACTGAAGCAGTCGCCGCAATTAAAGGGAAGCTTGAGGCACTCGTGAGAATGAGAGGATGAAAGGATATGGGTGCAGCTTGGGAAGATATAAACAGTGGGAGAAGGTTTGAGTGGAATATAGTATTGCCGGACACCAGTTTGTCCGTATGGGTCTGTTTCTGTGCTGCTGATTCGATATGCTGTAGAAAATTACACTGAAGTCTGTTTTCATGGAAGCTGTTCAAGAGCTTCTAGGACTATCAAGGGTGTACAAATCAAAAGAGGTTTACGAAAAGCAAGCTATGTCTAACTAATTTTTTGCAATTTTCTGAGAATGTAACATAGTTAGTAGATGAAAATAATGTGGTTGACTTCCAGAAAACCATCTGCTGTCCCTGACAAGAGACTTAAAACTAAAATAAAAGCTCATGGGAGCCATGGTGAAGTAGTAAATTGGATTATGAATTTGCTCAATAATCGAAAACAGGCTAGTTATCTATAAATAAACAAATGCGTAGTTGTCTTTGGCAGCTGTGACCAGTGAAGTCTCCAGACCTTGATTCTGGTTTCTCCTGTTACCTTGGAATATTTATTAATCATCCTGCTGCGAGTTTGTACCTAAGTAACCTTGCAGATGATGCCATGGAAAAGAAGGGCTGGAGGACTGCGAGCAGTTCCGGGCGCCACATCTTATGACCAGATACATTGGCCTTGAAGAGAGTGCAGCCTAGATTCACAAGGATGATACCTGAACTCCAGAGGTGGGAGAATTCCTGGATCTGCGAAGCTGGCCTTTAAAAATGGCCGCCCGCAGTTATGATTTTCGATCGGCAGGGTGGGGGAGTTGGGTGGAGAAGGGGGGGGTTGTGAGCTGGATTGGAAGTCGGGCCCATTGTCCCCAGAAACAAAGGCAGGAGGCTGCCAGGTGTGGAGGCCAGCTGGGTGGAAGATCTGCTTTTGTGCTCCAGCACTTTAAGTTAATCAAAAAAAGGTTAACACAAAAAAACAGGCATCCATCCCTCACCACCCCCTCCCACGAACTCCTTATGCCTATTCATGCCAGCCCATGCTACCTCATGCACCGCCCCCCCCCACCACCACCAACCCTCATGGCCCCTATCTGCCTTCCCATGGCCCCTCATAACCCTATGCCAAGCTGTGTCCCTCTATCCACTTCCATGGCCCCTCATACCCTCTAGGCTCCCCATGTGCCCATGGCCCTTTATAGCCCCTATGCCGACTCAAGGCAACCCAAGCCCCCATGCACCACCCTTTGTCCTTACCCCTCCTATGTCAACTCACATAGTATCCTTTAACAGCTTTGACATTTTTGATGATTTCTTGACAGCTTTGAAAGCTTTGACAGCTTTGACAGTTCATTGACAGCTTTGACAGTTCGTTGACAGCTTTCACAGCTCCTTGGCAGCTTTGAAAGTTCTTTGACAGCTTTGATAACTTTTACAGCTTTGAAAGTCCTTTGACAGCTTTCGCAGCTTTGGCAGTTCCTTGGCAGCTTTGACAGTTTCTTTACAGCTTGACAGTTCTTTGGTAGTAGACAGTTCCTTGACAGCGTGACAGTTCTTTGACAGTTCCTCAACTGCTTTGACAGTTCCAATAAGCTTATACGCTTTTTATGCACAATCATGTTTACTTTTAACAATCCCATAGGGTGCCTTATCTCTCCCAAAAGTGTCCCAGAACCATATCAAAAGGGGTACCTCACCTTTCCAAAGGTGTACCCTGGCTACCAAGCAAATCTACCTGCCCTAATCTGCACACTCTGGGTTTCACACTCCTAGCCATCCTAAGTCTCACTTTAGTGGAGGCAGCTAGTGATTTAAATGACCAGCTGCCTCCCCAAACTGTGCACGTGCAAAACCCCAGCTTGGTTCCAGACCCAGCCCCTGTGAAAATAGGAAATACTGTGTTTGAGGGTGGGACTTAGAATTCCCGGCTATTTTGGGGATTTTTGCTACCACGGGGAGATTCTCCATGGTAGCGAAAATCTGGGCCCAGGGTTAAATCACAAACAGAGGTTACAGAGACTAACGTTGTGCTCTTTAGAATTTTGAAGGTTCGGGGGTGATTTGACTGAAGCTTTCAAGGTATTAAGGGAACAGATGGAGAGAAACTATTTCCATTGTTTTAGAAGTCTAAGACCAGGGGTGGAATTTAGTGTAACTGATGGGGGTCCAGTCCCACGGCTTGGAGAACCAATGGGAAGCCTGCATTGAGGCCCAACCAAATTAAGTGCCTGTCAACCAATCAGAGGCTGGCAGCTTTCCATTGCCGGCAGCGTCATCAGGAGCAGCGACTGTTGCCGGTAATGCTCTGGGGTCTTCACCAGAGATCCTTGCAGGATCCCTGGACTCAGGTGCGTGAGAGCAGGATGGGGGTTATGGGGAGGGTGTCGTGGGAGAATGGTGGGGGGGTGGGGGGAGTTGGGGTCAGAGGCAAGGGCTTGGGATTAGCTTTCAGCGACCTCTCCCCTTCCCAAATCAGCGTCCCTTGAGCAGATGCATGGTGCCTGACAACAAGGCCCCCCCACCCAGCCCCATAGTAGGCCATTGGAAAACCCAACACGATTTGCCTAGCAGCCTTCGGGAGCCACCACTACACTTTAGTGGGCTCAGGGATAATTGGTGTCTCTGGGTAAAGAATGAGCCTAATTGGCCGAATTAATATCCCAGCTTGAGTGAGCGAGTTCCCCTCCCCTCCCCCCGGGTTCCATTCCAGCCTCCAAGCTACTCTTGGAAGATTTTCTCGCTGGCGTGAGACCTCTCCCGCGATTAAGCAGGCCCAGCTGCAATATCCCATCACGATAGGCCGGGTTAAATCCAGCCCATGTTCTAAACCTTAGAGCCAGACTGTTCAGGGGTGGAGTTGAGAAGCACTTCTATGCACAAAGGGTGATAGGTGAAGTTAGGGTGATAGGTTTGGAACTCTCTTCTGCAAACGTCAACTGATGCAAGAGCAATTACCAATTTTAAATCTGAGATTGATAGACTTTTGTTAGCCGAAGGTATTGGGGGATATGGGGCAAAGGTGGGTACATGGAGCTAGGTTAACCATGATCTCAGTGAATAGCAGAATAGGCTCGAGAGGCTGAATAGCCTCCTCCTCTTCCTATGTTTTGTAGAAAGTGCATTGCGTAAAATCTGCAAAGGCTGTCATAACACGGACGATGCAAAAAATGATATTTAATGTTGTGCAATATAACGAACATGGCTGGATTGATTTAAGGCACATCGTTCAAGAGGGTGAAAAAGCAAAAAGATTTATGTGTGACTACTGGCCAACTAGACAGCTATAAAATAGAGAGGAGAAAGGTCTTGCATTTATATAGCACCTTTCACAATTTCAAGACGTCCCAAATTCCTTTGCAGCCAAGGAAGTACTTTTGAGCTGCAGCCACAGTTGTAATGTAGAGAAACTTGACAGCCAATTCGTACAAAGCAAGGTTCCTCAGCAACGATGAGATAAGTGATCAGGGATCATGTCTTTTGTTGGTCGAGGGAAAACTGTTGGCTAGGACACAAGAGAATTCCGCTGAATTTTCCAATAGCGCCATAAAATCTTTTGCAATCTCCTGAGAGGGTGGATAGGGCCTCAGTTTAAGATCTCGTTCAGAAAGCACCCCCTCCAACAGAGCAGCACCCCCTCGGTGGTGCACTGAAATATCAACTTATGTTATTTTCTTACCTGCCTACAGGGGATGGGGGATGGTGGTTGGTGGGGTGGGGGATACGGAGAGGAAGCACTTGTATTCATTACACAAAATTATAGCAAAATTCACTTAATTAATTATTCACGACTTATTTCCTTGTTTCGAACTCAAAGTTCTGGATCTTAATACGCAATCTTCAAATCCCGGGTTGGATTGTACATAGGATTAGATAGAATTTACAGCACAGGAATAGGTCATACAGCGAATTGATTTATGCTGGTGTTTATACTCCACATGGGATTTCTCCCACTCATGTATCAACATGTCCTTCCATGCCTTTCTCCCTCATGCACTATCTATCTTTCCCTTAAATGCATCTATGCCAATAGTCTAAGCCACCGGTAGGGAGTTCCACGTTTTCATCATTCTCTGGGTAAATAAGTTGCTCATGAATTCCTTATTTGATTTATTATTCTGTCTGCTACTTGCTCTCTAGTTCATGAGCTCTTAATATAAATTGTTGAAAAAAACAGACATGCTGTTGAAGTTTTTCATCTTGCACTCACCAGGATAGTTTGCAAGAATACCAATAATAAAGGGAACAACAACTTATACTGCATCAGAAGAGAGCGCTGTTACGTTGGCAAGTGGACTCTGTTTGGGACTGACTTTGCCATAGAATAGGAAGGGCTGGTTGGGTGCTTGCAAAACTCACAAAGTGGTGTCCAACATTAGATGTAATTCTGTGATTAGACAACACTTACTAAACAATCTTGATTGTGCTTAGAAGTGCACTGAAAACCAATTGCACAAAGGAGGGTAAATCAATCAGAAATCCCATTGTATCCAGCTACCATATTGGAAATTGTGCATCTGAGGCTGTTGGCAGAGGACAAATTGGGTTAAATAAAAACAGAAAATGCTGGAAAAACTCAGTAGGTCTAACAGCATCTGTGGACAGAGAAACAGAGTTAACGTTTTCAGTCCAGATGACGCTTCTTCAGAGCTAAAGAGAGGTAGAAATGTGATGACATTTACACTGTTTAAGGGGGTTGGGCCAGGTGAAGCTGGATAGAAGACCAGCGATAGGTGGGGGCTGAGGCGAGATTGACAAAGATATCATGGACACAAGGCAAAGGGAGTGTTAATGGTAATGGTAAGGGCTAAAGAAGGTGCTGATAGTGGCATAAAGCTAACGAAGCAGAATGTGTGAATAGCAGAACAAGGGTAAGCGCTCTGTGAAAGAACAACATGGAGCAAGTGACAGATGGTCCTGTGGGGGTGAGGTGGAGAGAGAGGGTGGTGGTTGGGGAAAAAGGAGTAAAAAAGCGATAAAAAAGGGGATAAAATGAATAAAAATAAGTAAATAAAAATTAAAAATAAATAAATAAAACAAAATCGGGTTGTTGTGAATCGCCATGGGTTGTTTTCCTTTGTTGGGGATCTGTAAAATTGTTGTTAGATGCCCTGCAGTAAAATAGGTTGTGGACTCAGGCTGTTGAGTTACGTGTATAAAGATTGGGTATTTGGAAGAGACACTGAGGACACCATGAGGAGGGTTGTGGAGGCTGTCTTCTAAAACCATAGAATCATGGAATTGTTACAGCACAGAAGGAGGCCATTTGACAGCTTGTGTCCATGCTGGCTCTTTGCAAGAGCAACTCAGCTAGTACCATTCCCCTGCCTTTTCCCCGTAGCCCTATAAATGCTTTCTCTTCAGGTAATTATCCAATTCCTTTTTGAAAGCCAGGACTAAATCAGCCTTCACCACACTCTCAGGCAGCGCATTCCAGATCGTAACCACTTGCTGTGTGAAAATGGTTTCCCTCATACTGCCATTGGTTTGTTTGCCATTCATCTAAAATTGGCATCCTCTAGTTCTTGACCCTTCTGCCAAGGGGAACACTTTCTCCATGTCCCACTTGACCTCCTCCCATCCTTCCTCACCTAACTCAATCAGCATAACCCTCTATTCCCTTCTCCCTCAAATGCTTATCCAGCTTCCCCTTAAATGCATCCAAACCATTCAACTCAACCACTCCCTGTGATAACGAGTTCCACATTCGCACCATTCCTTGGGTGAACAAGTTTCTTCTGAATTCCGTATTTGATTTCTTGCTGATTATCTTAATATTGATGGCCTCTGGTTTCGCTCTTTCCCACTGGAAACTCTCTCTCTCTCTGTTTATTTTAGAAAATATTTTCATAATTTTAAAGACTGCTATTAGGTTACTCCTCAAGTGGCAATGGGAATCCTACAGGGACAGGTACACTGGAGGAGGGTGGTTCTCTTCTCCATAGATGATCACTGGGCGTTCAGAAGAACATGTGTGTCAGAATCATAAATGCTAATGACTCCACACAGCAAGCATGTCACAAGAAGTTTAATGACCTCACCAGGTCTACACCTCACAGTTACTTTATACTAATGACATATATTCAGCATGCATGACATGAATAGTTACTGAAATTTGTATTTCTTTCTGGGTCAACTAATGGGGATGTAGTAGCATGCCTTTAAATCATCCTATCCTCTTCAGCAGCATATCCTCTCCAACTTTGACCCAAGGCTATCATTAATGATTACCTCATAGTGCCCAGAAACATTCACTTCTCTCCAGAACAGCTGGGGCGTGGTAGCACAGTGGTAGCGTTACTGGACTAACTCCAGACTAATGCTCTAGAGACATGAATTCAAATCCTACCACCAGATCTGGTGGAATTTAAATTCAATTAATGAATCTGGAATAAAACGCTAGTCTCATTAATAATAATCATGAAACCACTCAGTTGTTTGTGAAAGAACACAAGTTTTCGGAGCTGGAGTAGATCATTCAGCCCCTCGAGCCTGCTCTGCTATTCAATAAGATCATGGCTGATCTGACTGTGGCCTCAACACCATTTTCCGGTCTACACCAGATAATCTTTGGCGATCAAAAATCTACCCATCTCTGTTTTGAACATATTTAATGACGCAGCCTCCAGTGCTCTCTGGGGAAGAGAATTTCACAAGTTAATGACTCTCTAAGAGAAATAAATTCTCCTCATCTCAGTTTTAAGTGGGAGATCCCTAATTTTTAAACTGTGTCCCCCTGGTTCTAGAATCCCCCACAAGGGAAAACATCCTCTCAGCAGCCACTCTGTCAAGTCCCCACAAGATCTTATTATGTTTCAATAAGATAACTTCTCGTTCTTCTAAACTCTATTGGATTGATGAATGTCCCTCAAGGGGAGGAAGTCTGCCATCCTTGCCTGGTCTGGCTTACGTGTGACTCCAGACCCACAGAAACATGGTTGATCTCTAACTGACCTCTGAAATGACCTTGCAAGCCAATCAGTTGTGAAAGATTCACCATCAACTGTGCAAGGGCAATTAGGGATGGGCAATAAATGATGAACTGTTATTTGTCTGCTGTTTCCTGATACAATCAGTACTTCTCACTATTTCAATGCTGTGTCCATCTGCCTTCACTTTCAAAGTGATGAAACCTCATGATTGAAGATGTCACTGGATGCAAGTTATAGGATGCAAATGCCTCTATCTTTCTTGAATTTACCTGACGCTTCATCACTTTTCTCAAAAATGTCTCCAAATACATCACGCATAAAAGGCTCACAGGGGCAGCTGTCCTCATTGGCATTCCAGGTTCCATTGTCATCATAATTCTACATACCGTGTTTACTGAGAGTGTGTAAAAACATGGAATCATAGGAATAACCTTTTTAATTAATCGCTTGAATTGCAGTAACTGTATGTACTCATAAGCAGCAGCTAATTTTTATACATGGAGATCGAACATGCATGACCTGCTAACCTGTTTGTGGTGGTAATGGTTGAGGGGAAGGATGGTTGCCAGAACATAAGGGAAACTTGCTCTTTGAGGATCAGCTTGTCCCAGCTGGTATAGCTGGTGGTGGATCAGAAACTTATGAGCTGAGGACTCACTTGAGCATATAATCAGTGTAATAATGAGGGAGTGCCGCATTTGCAGAAGAGCCATCTTTCTGAAGTGTTGTTAAACTGAGGTCCTGTCTTTCCTCTCAAGTGGACATATAAGATCTCATGGACACTATTTTGAAGAAGAGCACTGGGACTTCTCCCTGGTGCCCTGGCCAACATTTGTCCCTCAACCAACATCACTGAAACAGAATGTTCTGGTCATTAATAAATGGCTTTGAGATGGCCTGAAGATACAATAAGGTGCAATATATATGTAAATTCATTCTCTCTTTATTTGAATACTGCCAAGGTAGGCAAACAGGGTCAAGGTATCATATTTCACCCAAACAGCATCTCTGGCAATGCTGCACTCTCTTAGTATGGCACTGGAACATTAGCATAGATTGCATATTCTACTTTCTTTGACCAAGCGTTGGAAATCGGTCTTGATTTAGGTGGATTTTCGTATCTTATCTCCTTTTTCCATCCATAGCCCAAATTTCTGATAATTCATTAAAGACGCAAAATTTTGCACCTGGGAGCTGGTGAAAGTTTTGCCTTTATAAGCAATATTGTTGAGTGGTAAAATAACCTCAGATGGTGTTGAAAGTATTTTCTTCAGGTTTCCTCTAATGCACATCCTGGTTCCAGCATTGTCAACATGGAAGAGAGGATCTCCACCTCAGCTTGACTCAGCTGCTAACACACTTCACCTCTGAGGCACAAAGTTGAAAAAACAAGCCTCACTGCCAAAGGTCATACATCCCCTATCACAGGTCTTAGCTTTTTGCTTCCTCTGCCCTCCCACCTTTCTCTCGCTCAAAGCCCGTTACCTTTCTGTTTTTCCTGAGCTCTGTTGAATGTTCATCGACCTGAAATGATGGGCGGTATTTAATGGGGGCATTGAGGTTCTTGCCCATCAGCTGAAGAGCTGGTAAAAGTCACATGCTGCCCTTTTTTAGGGAAGGCATTAAATGTCACTCAGGCACTTAACTGGGCAGCAGCGGGCCTTCCTCGGGATGAAGGACCCCGGTGGGGGCTGGGGGGGTGGGGGGGGGGGGGGTGGCGGAGGTGGAAGTCCCGCAGGCCAAGATCTGCCGGCCAATCAGAGGCTGGCAGCTCTATTGAGCAGCGGCACCACCAGGGAGGCGATGGCTGCTGTTGGGTACTACACCTGCCTGAGGGCTTGCACTGAGGAAGGGCCCAGACACAAGTGAGTGATAGCGGCAGGGGGAGCATTGGGTGGTGGATGTAGGGTTGGGGCTGCAGGGCAGGGGTTTGGCATCAGGAGCAGGGGCTGGCTTTCAGTGGGGCCACCCCGTCCCCTCCCACTGCTGGGTCCCTCGATCAGACTCTGAGTGCTTTCAAATGCGGCCCTTCCACTGGGATCCCGCAAACAGCCTCAACAGTGTTCGCTTTTGGCTCTCCCTGAATTGTGAGGCCTCCCCTGTCACTGGGTTAATACCAGTACTGCTGGGATGAGGTACTGGAGTGGGCATTAATTGGGGTGGAGGCGGGAAGGCAGTGGATCCCCACTGCCTCCCTCCTTTCTGATTAAATGTACCCCCCCACCACCACCAAATTTACCACAGAGAAAGGCATTAAATTCCACCCACTAACTCTGTTTCCCTCCACAGATGCTGCCTGGCCTGTTGAGTACTCCCAACGTTTTTTCTCTTTCTTATAGTTGTGATCTTTCAAATGAGATGCCAAACCAAGACCCCAGCTGTCTGCTCATATGAACATAAAAGATCCCATGGTGCTACTTTAAACTAACGTTCTTGGTGTCCTGGTTAATATTCCTTCCTCAGCTAAAACCACCATAAAGGAATTAATTGGTCTTTTAATGTTTGTGGTATCTGATCTATAGTTGCTGCCCATGTTAAAACAGTGACTGCACAACTGGATGGGAAGTGCTTTCAGGCTGGAAGCTAAGAACAGGAGAAGGCCATTCAGCCCCTCAAACCTGTGCCTCTATTCAATTCGATCATGTCTGATCTTTATATTCACTCCAAACGCCATGGTTCCTAACCCATACCACCATAATCTCGGTTGGCTCGCCAGTGTCAGTGAGGGTGCACTGCACTGTTGGTGTGATGTCCTTCAGGTGAACTCTTACACTGCACACCACCCCCCCCCCCCCACCCCACCCACGCCTGCTTGGGCGGATGTTATAGTTCCCATGGCACTATTCCAAAGAAGAACTGGTGACCTGGCCAATAATCTTACCTTTACCAGCATCACAAAAACCGATTATCTGGTCATTATCACTATGGCTGTTTGTGGGAGCGTGCTGTGCGCAAATTGGCTGCTGGATTTCCTACCGTACCACAGTGACTACACTTTGAAAGTACATCATTGCCTGTAAAGTGCTTTGAGATGCCTGATCATCATGAAAGGCGCTATATAAATGCAGGTCCTTTTTTTTTAATATACCCTGTGTAACAAAAAATCTATCAATCTCAGTTTGACCCCACCCTCAATGACTTCTTGGGAGAAAGAGTTCTAGATTTCCACTACCCTTGGTGTGAAGAAATGTTTCCTGACATCACCCTTGAATGGCCCAGCTCACATTTTAGGCCTGTGCCCCTTTGATTTGGATTCCCCTATCAAAGGAAATAGTTTCTCTCTATCTACACCATCAAATCCTTTAATCATCTTAAGCACCTCGATTAGATCATGCTGAAGATTATATCCCAAGGACTTGATGAATGCAAGCCTTATCTTGCAGTTATTTTTTTTATATAAACACATGAGCCACCAACTGAGCCAAGCTGACATGGAAATACCTCCCTACATGTTGACAATGCTGGAACCACAATGTGTGTGGGAGCGAAGGGTAAATCTAAAGGGCTCAAAAAAATGATGTTGACTGCTGGAATTCAGTGCTGAATAATTTGGTCTGAGTTGCCATGGTGAAACAACATTATCTAGCTGACAGCATATCCCAGAAAGATTTCGGATTGAATATGTTCTGACTCTTTATACAGCACCGCACTGGCCAGGAGTAATTTTGACAAAATAGAAGCACGTTTGCCTTGTTTCCGAATGTTTAAGGGAATGTGCTACAATTTCCAACGTCAAACCCACTGAATGCTGTTGGCAAGCCAGGTACAGGACTTGCAGAGTTTATTTATCATAAAATACTTAGTTCCCTGGAAAATGTTAAGCTGGCATGTTTAATAATAAAAATTCCTTTGGCTGGATAATGCACAGATAGCTAATACTTTGCAAGAATAAAAGATTTGTGTGCCTATCAAGTCAAATCTACGAGGACTCCAGGGAATTAAACCTCAGGAATGCATGAATCATCTGAAATCTTAGTCCCTTCCATTCCTTCCCAGCAGAATTCTATAGTCTGTCACAGGTTGGAGTGAATTTTCGAGATGGCAAAACATCTATCCTCTAAGCATCACGTCAATTGCTTCCAGTAGCTCAGGTTATACATTGAATTATACAAAGGCTGGAGCAACGTCATGGGTTAAGGCTGGCATCATAACCTTAGTGGTTTAGCTGGCTTCTCTGATGGCCCATCCCCCTCAAGTGATGATCACCTGAGTCATACAGACCCGAAAGGTTCCAGGTTTGGTTGTTAATTAGCTGATGAATTTGCAGTTGTGACTGCAGTGTACTGCTGCAGTTGGGTCGCAGTGAATTAGTTGGGGAGACCACTACCACAATCAGGGAAATGAGATGACTTGCATCAAAATTGCCCACCTCGATTTTAATGGGCATGTCGGGTCGTGAATCATGACCCCACACCCGAGAAACAGGGCACATGAGTTTCTAGCCCTTTATGCCAAGTTTACCAATTAAGATCCAATGAATGAATAAGAGCTTCAAGAGAAATTGATGAAAACCCATGACCTCCACCACTCAGGATAAGGGAAGCAGGTGCATGGGTACGTCACCATCTCCAGACTCCCCTCAAAGTCTCTTGAAAGAGCTGGTGTAAACTCAATGGGCTGAATGGCCTCCTTCTGTGCTGTATTATTCTATGATTCTAAGCCACACAACATATGGACGTATATGGACCATGTTGGACATACATCGCCATTCTTTTACCCTTGCTGAATCAAAATTCTTGAAACTTGCTGCCAACACCGCTTTGGGGGCAGCTTCACATGGACTGCAGCGGTTCAAGAAGGTGGCACACTATCATCGTCTCAAGGGCTTTTGTTGATGGGCAATAAATGCTGGGCCTTACCGGCAATGCACACATCCCAGGAATGAATTTTTATGCAACAACACAGCAGCATAAATGCAATCTGTCACATATGAAGCAGATTTGATTACTGATGTTTAGCTATAAGCAGCGTCTTAATAACGATGTTAATCCCTGTGACTCCTATGCTCAGGTCCTGTCACTCTTAAAATGATATTCTGTCTATTCGTAAAACTGTGTTCTGGGCTCTTCAGAATTATACAGATTTCCTGAGCTACTCATCCAATTTTATTCTTTGACGTCCTCAATATGACACCACTAACGTTTTCTCTGTCAGGCTTGTGAGCTGAGTGTATTTTTAACGCTCAGATATTTAATATATTTTAAATTATATTTAAAAGATGTTGTAATGTTCATTATGAAGTACTGCACTCTGTTTTCCTACATTCTCACTTAAACATCTCCATCTTCAATTCATATAGAATTGAAAAGTAGAGAAGTTGTGTTAAACCTGTGTCAAATTTTGGTTAGACCACACTGCGTGCACACCTGGTCAACACATTATAAAAAGGATAAATGAGGCACTGGAGAGGGTGCAGCAAAGGATAAAACCAGAAATGCGTGAGTGTACATTATCAGAAAACAATTGACAGGCTGGGTCTCTTTTCTCCTGAATAAAGAAGGCTGAGGGGTGACCTTATAGAGGTCTTTATAATTAAGAAACATTTTGATAGAGTGGATACAGAGAGAATGTTCCCTCTTGTGGGGAAGGGAATAACTAGAGGCCATTGATGTCAGATAGTCACCTAGAAATCCAATCGGGAATTGGGGAGAAACTTCTTGGTCCAGAGAGTGGCGAGAATGTGGAACTCGCTACCACAGGGAGTGGTTGGAGCAAGCAGTATAGATGCATTTAAGGGGAAACTAGACAAAGCATAGGATGGAGCAGGGAATAGATGGTTATGATGGTAGATATAGATGAGAAAAGATGGAGAAGGTTCGAGTGGAGCATTAACACCAGCATGGACTGGTTGGGCTGAATGGCCTGTTTCTATACCATGTACCATATATCCGATGTAACATTTTCCCACAGGCGTGCATAGCATATGAAAATAGAAAGATTAGCATTTTGGATTCTCACAGAATTCTCCTGCAGCCACCTTCCACCATCCCCTCCCCTGCATTGTTAGCATTTTCACCTCTGATTGCAGAATTTCTTTTTAATCCCGGTGTTTATGTGACAGGCTTGGTTGCTTTAACAGAGCATGGGGTCTCCTTTCCAAAACCTTGGCAGTTCCAGATCATCACTTGATTCAATTTTCGAGTCATTCAAGTGTTTTTTCTGGTTGTAGAAACAGAACAAAAGAATGTGGCAGTGCCATTCTTTAACACAAAGAGGCATTTCCGTTCACTTTCTGCACTGTGTCCTGTTCCCAAAACCACAAATTGCAGTAAATTGTCAGCTTATGAGATACTTATGGCTGGTTGAACCCGGGAACAAGAAAAACAAAGCACTAAATCAGGAATATTGCACTTTGAGTAATTCATTAATGGAGGGGATGGGGCCTGGCCTCGAGGGGGATTGAGCAGGGATAGCTTAGGTCTTATTTCAAAAGAGCAAATATTGAGTCACTTTTAAAACTTTGCTCTTCAGTTTCCTTTCTTCTCCTTTGTCTTGTCTCCTTGCGCTAAAAGTAGGTTTTTGTCAATGGTGCATTGTAACCTGCTACTGGGAGCTGTATGAAAACAGTTCCAGATGACTCTCCCTTTCCATCATCTTTTCTCTTGAAATACAACCCTCCAAGATCCCTGTCCTCGGTAAGCTCTGGTCTCTTGCTGCACTTTGGCCCTAAGCTGTAGAATTCCCCTAAACCTTTCTGCATCACTACGTCTCCTTCCTTCTTTATGACGGTTCTTAAAACCTACCCCTGTGACTAAGCTTTTGATCACCTACTGAAGTATCTCCTGTAGCTCAGTGTCAAATTTTGTTTCATAACCTTCCTGTGAAGGACCTTGGGATGTTTTAGTATGGAGGCCTATATCAATGCAAGTTTATGTGGCAGTAGGTGTACCATCTACAAGGTGACTGCAGCATCTCACCAACAGCACCTACCTTCAATAGCACCTTCCAAACCCACAACTATATCACCTAGAAACACAAGAGCAGCAGACACATGGGAACACCACCCCCTGCAAGTTCCCTTCCAAGTCACTCACCGTCCTGACTTGGAAATATATCGCTGTCCCTTCACTGTGGCTGGGTCAAAATCCTGGAACTCCCTCCCCAACAGCACTGTGGGTGTGCCTACACCACATGAACGGTTCAAGAAGGCAGCTCACCACCACCTTCTCAAGGGAAATTAGGATGAAATCCTTTTCGGTGAATAAATGAGACGCTGCCTGTTTTTCTGTGTAATCGATGACTGGGTTAATAAAATTGCAGAAATTCATGTGCAGTTTCTGAGAATGGACCATTAACTTCAGAGAAGAGCTGCTCTTTCCCTGCATTTCATGAAAGCAAAGATTTAACCCCTTGCAATTGCTATTACATGGTTTGAAATCTGCTGGTTGCTTGATCTCTTCATTCAAACTTAGGCGGTGGAACCTGGAAGTTGTGAAGAGTTTGGGACAAAACCAACAAACCTTTTTGTAAAATCTTCTTTCTGAGATGGGATTTGTTGTCAAATGCCTTTAAAGGGCATCAGCATTGCATCACTGGAAGGGCGATATGTCACGTGACCTAGTCTTTGGGCGGAATTTTCCATGCCCGCTGGCGCCGGGTGTCATGGTGGGTGTGAGCGGACAATGTGTCGGGAAGGTCAAAAATTGGTTTCACAACACCATGAAACCAATTGTGCGCTCTACCTGTCAATGACGGGTCGTGTTTCCCACTGCTGCATGCCGGCAACTTCATTGTAATACATCTGCATCTCATTATAAGGCCCGCTCACCAGAATCTGATACCCCACCCACGCTGGATAATCCGTGATTGCACACCAACGTGTTTCACAACTGAACACAAGCGACTGGCGAGCTGCACTTTGCTCGGGACTTTGAGGTTTGCTTGCCTACCTTGCTTCAGGCAGCACTCGCAGTCATCAGCACCAGGCTTCACAGGCAGCACCACATCACTTTTAGGTGGGGTTCACGGGCAGGTCTCTACCCACCAGATCAACCATAAGGCTTTTCAACAGCTGCAGGGCGAGGGCTTGCTTGGGGAAGGGGGACAAGTGGTCTCAGGCAAGGGAAGAGGCTGCAGGGTGAGGGCTGTGCTGGGGAAGGGGGGTATCCCAGGGTGTGTGTGGAGGGACATATTGATCTGTGCATGTGTCTTGAAGAATGTGAGGAATGAGGAGGCAGTCTCCAGAGGAGATGAGGCCAGGTGGAGATGTGAGGGTGTGTGTGAGAGAGTGAGTTGTGATGTCCCTTGAGCTGGCAGTGAGTGAGATGTCAGTGAATGTGCGACAGGCTTGTAAGTGCGTGAGTTTAGAATGATGCCTTACCCTGGCGGCATGGATGAGATCATTCATCCTCTCTCTGCACTGGATGGCCGACCTCTTCTGTGCAACATTGGCTCTGACACCACTGCCGCCGCCTCCCAAGCCGGAGTGGTGATGCTGATGGGCCTCCTGCAGCCAGAGCGGTGGTAGAGGACATTGTGGCAGGCTCCAACGGTGTCTGGAAGGTGTCCCAGGGATGTGTCACTGATTCAAGGGGGGGGGGTGGCTGCTGTCTCCTTGCCTTTTGGGGCCATGTCGTCTGTTCAGCAGCCCTGGGCTGGAAGCACTGAGAGGTGTGTGTGCTGCTGCTGCACTTCAAATATGGCACCTGGTGTGAGAAGACGGAGAGGTGATGGTGTGGCAGGCGAATGGGCGTGTTTCCCAGCAATGCATGACTAATGAGGTGGGATTGGGATGAAACACTGGAAAAACCTGCAATTGCAACCAGTGGGTAAAACACCCTTCCCCACCCCCCCCCCCCCCCCCCCCCCACCCCCCCACCCCACGACGGCATTTAGTGCAAATCTGTGACGACTCTGCCCTTAGTGTCACTTTTGCTTTGGGCAGAGCACACACACACAGCTCTGATACCTTCAGGCTTTATACCCATGTATAACTGTTCTCACGTGCCTGATCTTAATAAACGAACCCACAGTGTGTTTACCCTTATGAGCGATTGACGCCTTGTGCCTTGTACAGCAAATAAGTCCAATGTATTGAATCAGTATAAGATCACAACGTGGTGATCAACAGTGGTAACACCAGGGATAACAAGATTAAGTACAGGTGAACAGCTTTAGATCGTGGTACATGACATGAGAAGCCCCTTGATATTTTGGTCAGACTACCACAAAATCGCAGCATCAGAGAGTGTTGAATACACAGCGTGGTGACTGCGAGGGAAAACTTTGAAGGCACCCCGCCATTCCAGAAATTGCAAGTACTTCAACTCTAATTAAACACAAAAGTATCAGTCCAACAACAGGTTACTTTCCAAACATTTGCGAAAAGCAAAATTCCTGGAGTTTTAAATGGCGAGGTGGGTGATGATGTGCAAGAATCGGATTTAGATGCTCAGCATCAGTCCAAAACAAAGTAGATTCGGACAGATCAGTTTTCACGATAAGTGCAAATAGTAAAGAGCTGGTAAGCAGACAGATCCCTTGTGATGAGGTTGCAGCACATATTCTGTGAGCGGGACAGTGCACTGGGGTTAGCTCAATCGGGAAAGATGTGGGACCAGAGTATGGGCCAGTGAGCAATGGAGAGTCAAACAAAAGAAAAAATGAACTGTCCTAAAAATAGAGCAAGAGAAAGTTGCAATTATAAGGACACTACTATTTCATGATGTTTTCCTGCCACAAATTGTCCTTGTGAACGGAGCTTTGGAAAAGTGCACGGAAGCAGCTACAATGACACTCAACCCAGGTACTACAGAAGAAGGAAAGTCAAAGGGATATTGTTGGAATGTCCACAAAATTCCCCAGTTTGAATTGGAATGCAGCTGGCCTACCATCCAAATTCAAAATGCTTAACCATTTTCTTGATTTAGGTGTGTCTGAACCAGAAAAGCAAGCTATAAAAATTCACCTACACAGGGTAAAAATGTCAGGATTAACAGAAGGAGAACTAAATGATCCCCAAGGGATGTGGACTACATCGGAAGACCAGTTCAGAATCAGGATAAGTGCCAATGTACTACCTCTGGGAATTATAAAAGACATTTATCCACATATGTGGAAAACTATGGCGAAACAGATTGTTGTGAAACTTTCGATGTACCTCGCTTCAGTAATTCCACGTACAGGATCCATAGTCCTGAAGTGCAAGTACAAGCAATCCTCCTGGGTGTCACAGTTGTTCTACATCACGGGAAACTAAAGGCCCAAAGATTGCAGCTCTACTGACATGTCAAAATTTCACACTAGCAATGATCTGTGGAATCAGTGACATTACAAGGCAGATCAACCTCAAAAACTACTCCTATCACCTCAGTTCACGACCTAACATCGAAATATCCAGAATGTTGTAACAAAGTTGGCAGTTTCAGGGGAGCTGCAATGTTACACTTGCAGGAGAATGCAAGTCCGTCAATTGATCCACCATGTAACTGCAGCATTGACCTACAAGACAGATTGAAGGTCAAATAGACAAAATGGAGAAAGATGGAATCATTAGAAGAGTACAAGAGCACACAGATTGGTGCAGCTCAATTACATGTGTCAAAAAGAAGGTTGGATCATTGAGAGTATGCCTCAATCCATGACATTTAAATGTGGCTTTGACACATTGCCTTTACAAAATACCCACCTTAGAAGAGTTAAATCCAAGATTTGCAGGTGCAAAATTTTCCTTGAAGCTTGATGCCAAGCATGGTTACTGGTCATTACATCTCACGGAGAGGTCCCAAGAGCTACTACATTTTGTACCTCATTTAGATGATACTGTTTTCAATGACTGCCTTTCGGGCCACCTGTTAGCCAGTATCTCTTTCAAACTCACATGAACAGCATTTCTTGCAATGTGCCAGGTTGCATCTGTATTACAGTTGATATAACTTGTGGGAAGAACAAAGCAAGAATATGACCATAGTTTGTACTTATTGATGAAGGGGAGATGTAATAAACGATTGGTGCTCAACAGCCAGAAATGTACCATCAACGCGCAGCAGATCAATTTCTTTGGTTCTATTTATTCCAGTGCTGGTATATGTCCAGATCCAAGTCAAATTGAGGATATTAAGGCCATGCCAGCTCCTCAAGATAAGGACCATCTTCGAAGATGTCTGGGTCTCTTTAATTTTTGTCCCCATACATTTCCAATTTCGTTCAAAAATCGTCCTCACTAAGGGAATTGTTGAGAAAGGATGTGCCTTTCCTGTGACACGAAGACCACCAATACCTCTTCGAAGCACCGAAACCATCATTATCAGAAACATCGACATTGCAACCTTCTGAGCCTAGGGAGACAGCTACCCTGGAGATAGATGCCTCACAGAAAGGCCTGGGAACATGCAGACTACAAAAGGGGATCTCTGTCTGTAACACAATCCAACTGCTCCAACATCGAGTGGGAAACATTAGCTTTGGTGTTTGGAATCATGCGTTTTCATACCTATCCATTTGGAAAAAGATTTGTGGTAGAGACCACTGGAGATGATTTGGTGGAAGCTGTTGACCACTGCACCACCAAGACTGCAACGTCTCATGATAATGATTCAAGGTTACGACTGTGAAATCGGGTACAAGCTAGGTATTGTGATGGTCACATCAGATACACTTAGCAGATTTCCTAACCCAGTGAAAACAGGACATGTATCCTTGGATCTACAAGCCGACTTCATTGACATCGAACTTGAAGATGTTCCCCAAATTGATCTGGTACGATCTGAGCAACAAAAATGCCAGCAGCTCCAAGGAAGAACGGTGAAAGATTCTGCACAGTGGAAACTGTGGAAAACCATCATTGAAGAATGGCCTGATTCAATTCAGCATTCCCATTGATACGTGAGAGCATTTTTGGTCTTATCGCGTTGAGCTAGGCATCTCACAGGGAGTCCTTTTTAAAGGCAGGCAAGGTCATTATACTGGAATCTTTGTGACCTGATATTCTTCAACAACTTCATCACTCATACCTGTGTATAGATCAAATGAGAAAACTCACAAGAGAGACAGTCTATTGGCTGGGTATAAACAATGACATTGAAGTCATCATCAAGAAGTGCGAGGCATGTCAAGAGCATATGCCAAGGTCAGCACAAAGAACCATTGATTCCACAAGAGGTTCTTACGCATCCTTGGCCCCAAATCACATCCGACCTCTTTCATGTCCGTGGCACTGACTTCATTGTCATCGTCGACTACTTTACCAAGTACCCCATTATTCAACAATTGCACAACATGTCAAGCACAACTGTCACGTATACCCTAAGTGCTATTTTCAGTTTTTTCTGGTGTGCTTAGAGAGATTACTGCGGATAATGTCCTGCAATTTATTCACAGAATCACAGAATTGTTATTGGCTCAGAAAGAGGCCATTCAGTTCATTGTGTCTGCACCGGCTCCCTAAATGAGCATAATGATTTAGTGCCATTGTCCTGCCTTTTCCCCAGACCCTTGCAACTTGTTTCTATTAAAATAATCATCTCAATTATTGGTCCCCTTCCCGCCCAGCCTCAATTTCTAGGCTTGCGGGAGGATTAAACCTCCATAGGGGAGCCCAAAAAAGAACAGGCTCACATCTCGGGCAGGCAGTTGAGGGGCAGGGGTTGGGGGGGGGGTGCCTCCCTCAGAAACCTCTTTCGAAGGTCCTGTGGCCACCAGATCTCCCTCCCCCTCACAGCCTCTCCCCTGAGACCCTGATCGCCCCCTTCGCACCCCCCAAGGGCTTTCCTAACCTTCCGCCCTGAGACCCCTTGAACTTACCTGGGCACCTGGTGCCCAGACTTAGGCTCCGATGTCCTCCTGCAATTCCTCTTCTGTCCGTTGCAGCGCTGTCACTGCAAGGACTGGAGAATGCTGGCCAATCAGCTCTCTAAGCAGGTCTTCCCCCAGAGTGAGGGGTGGAAGTCCCGCCTTCAGCCACTCAACGCTTATTCAAGTGTGAAATGGCTGTGGGGTATTGTAGTTGGCAGGGATGTGTTTGTCACCAATTCTTCAGCTGGTGGGAAGCAAGGCCCTGCCACCCAAAAAATTCAAGCCATAAATTCATGATTTCTATACACTTATGCAATGTTAACTAAACATGTACTATAAATAACATACTTCTTTGGAAAGGGAAAAATATCTTTAATTGGAAAGAGGTGTGTTGTAATATGCCTTTAAAGGATATCAGCATGACATCACTGGAAGGGAAATATGTCATGTGATCCAGTCTTAGTTTCACCTTTGCTTTGAGCAGAGCGCACACACACATCTCTGATGCCTTCAAGTTTTATAGTTATGAATAACATGTCCCTTTTCTCAATAAATGAAGCCACAATGTGTTACTCAATCCCTCATGAGCGATTGGTGCCTTGTATCTTATACAGTAAATACGACCAAGCTATTATGTCATTATAATAACACAGCAGAATTGAGCTCTCAGTGGCACAACAACAACAATAACTTGCAACTATATAGCATTTAACATAGCAAACATCCCAAGGTGCTGACCAGGGGCATCACAAAAACCAAGTTTGGTTTTGATTCACTTATAACATCTTGTCATACCGTGTTATTCAGATTTGAAATTTGAGCCTGGCCTAATCTTAGAGGAACACATCAATCTGTAATGGTGAATGAAAAGCGCAGGAGGCCATGCCAGGAGTAGCTCCATGCATACCTAAAAAGGAGGTGTCTACCTGGTGAAGCTATAACACTGGGCTACTAGCTTGCCATGTACATGTGATAGACTGAGCTAAGCGATCTCATAACCAAATGATTAGATCTAGGTTCTGCAGTCTTGCCATATCCAGCTGTGAATGGTGGAGGACAACTAAACAGCTAACAGGAGGAGGAGGCTCCACCAATGATGGGGGAGCCCAGAACATCAGTGCAAATAAGATAAGGCTGAAGCATTTGCAGCCTTCTTCAGCCAGAAGTGCCGAGTGGCTGATCCATCTCGGCCTACTCCTGAGATCCCCAGCTTCACAGGTGCCAGTCTTCAGCCAATTTTATTTGCTCCAAGTGATGTCAAGAAATGGCTGAAGGCACTGGATATTGCAAAAGCTTTGGGCCCTGACAACATTCCAGCAATAATACTGAAGACTTGTGCTCCAGAACTTGCTGCATGTTTTGCCAAGCTGTTACAGTACAGTTACCTGGCAATGTAGAAAATTGCCCAGCTATGTCCTGTCCACAAAAAACTGACAAATCCAACCTGGCCAATTATTGCCCCAAAGAAGGAAGGTGCCATTGACATTGCTGTCAAGCGGCATACCTGCTCACTGGCACTCAGTTTGGGTTCTGCCAGAGCCACTAAGTTCCTGACCTCATTGGAGCCTTGATCTGAACATGGACAATGAGCTGAACTCAAGAGGTGAGGTGAGAGCAACTGCCCTTGACCGAGTGGGGCATCCAGGAGCCCTAAGCAAAACTGAAGTCAATGAGAATCAAGGGAAAACTCTCCACTGTTTGGAGTCACACCTAGCACAAAGGAGGATGGTTGTGGTTGTTGGAGGTCAATCATTTCAGTCCTAGGACATCACTGCAGGAGTTCCTCAGGGTAGTGTCCTCGGCCCAATCATCTTCAGCTCTTTCATCATAAAGTCAGAAGTGGAGATATTCGCTGATGATTGTGCAACGTTCAACACCATTTTGACTCCTCAGATACTGAAGCAGCCCCTGTCCACCTACAGCAAGACCTGGACAACATTCAGGCTTGGGATGATAAGTGGCAAGTAACATTCACTTCACACAAGTGCTGGGCAACGATCATCTCCAACTAGAGAGAATCTAACCATCTCCCCTTGACCTTCAATGGCACTACCATCATTTAATCCCCTACTGTCAATTATCCCGGGGAATACCATTGACCAGAAACTGAACTAAACTAACAATATAATAGTATGGCTACAAGAGCAGATCAGGGGCTGAGAATTCTGCGGCGAGTAGCTCATCTCCTGAATCCCAAAGCCTGTCAACTATCTACAAGGCACAAGTCAAGAGTGTGATGGAATACGTTCCATTTGCCTGGATGAGTGCAACTCCAACAACACTCAAGAAGCTCGACACCATCCAGGACAAAGCAGCCAGCTTGATTGGCACCTCATCCACCACCATAAACAATTCACTTCCTCACCACTGATGCACAGTGGCAGCAGTGTGTACCATCTACAAGATGCACCCAGGTTCGTTCAACAGCAGCTTTCAAGCCCGTGACCTCTACCATTGAGAAGGACAAGCTGGCAGTAGATGCATGGGAACACCACCACCCGCAAGTTCCCCTCCAAGTCACTCGCCTTCCTGACTTGGAAATATATCGCCGTTCCTTCACTGTCACTGAGTCAAAATCCTGGAACTCCCTTACTAACAGCAAGATGGGTGTACCTACACCACATGGACTGCAGTGGTTCAAGAAGGCAGCTCACCACCACCTTCTCAAGGACAATTAAGGATGGGCAATAAATGCTGGCACAGATGTCCTGTGGGCAATTCATTCTAAAAAAAGACTCCAGCTAGTCACTATTCTGTTAGAGCAGTGAATGTTTCACTCTGGGATTTGAAATACCCTGAAAGCATGTTAGTAGGACTAATAATTCTGTTCAGAGAAAATCGCATTCATTTTGTATTTTATTGAAAAGAATGATGAAACCAATGAAGTGGAAAATTGACCATGTGCTTTCAGCATGCAGAATAAGTATCCTGACAAATAGGAATAGTGAAAATAAACTGTACTGAACATTTCCAGTTCTCCATGGCTTGAGGTTTGAGGGCCAACTTCAACTCACTCTGCCCGTCCAATGGGAATGAGTCTGTAACCATCCTGAAAGCACGAGGTAGGGCTGCACTTACTGCCCTGTTCCCGCTTCCAATCATCGACGATGTCTGCTGCCAATTTGACCAGGGCATGTCCCAAGTGGGATACCAATGCCCACCTGAATCAACACAGGAGATTCATTAAATTTTGCAAATCAAGGTCCCTGTGATGTACATAGGACCTCAGTTGGAATTTTGAGGTATAAATGTCATAGAGTCATTACGGTGTAGAAGGGGGCCATTCAGCTCATTGAGTCCATGCCGGAGTCCACACACTGTACTGGATAACACGACCAAATGTCTTTAGAGGGCCTGTTGGATGCTGCTCACAAAAAAAGGCGGGAAGTATCAGTTTGCTTCTTTTAGTGGGGTTATGGGACCTAGATGTGTCCTCCCCATAAAAAAAAGACGGCATCTGGACCACAGCACAAATCCCGGAGCTGAATATTCACTTCCCTAACAGAATAGCGACTAGCTGGAGTCTTTTTTAATCATTTATAAAATTATAGACCAGCATTTACTGCCCATCCCTAATTGCCCTTGAGAAGCTGGTGGTGAGCCGCCTTCTTGAGCCGCTGTAGTCCCTGTGGTGTAGCGACCCCCACAGTGCTGTTAGGGAGGGAGTTCCAGGATTTTGACCCAACGACGTTGAAGGAATGGCGATATATTTCCAAGTCAGGATGGTGAGTGACGTGGAGGGGAACTTGTGGGTGGTGGTGTGCTCATGCATCTACTGCCAGCTTGTCCTTCCCAATGGTAGAGGTCACAGGTTTGAAAGCTGCTATCCAATGCCACCCAGTCCTATCCCACCAGGATCCTCCCTTCTGTTGAAAAAGTGTAACACCTCTTGAGGACACAGATGCCTGGCATGAGGGGCTTACCTTATGAAGAAAGGCTGAGCAGGTTGGGCCAATACTCATTTGAGTTTAGAAGAATGAAAGGTGATTTTATTGAAACATATAAGATCCTGAGAGGATTTGATCGCTTAGATAATGGGATGATGCTTCTGCTTGTGGGTGAAATTAGAACTAGTGGACACAGACTCAGAATAAGAGATCTACCATTTAAGACGAAGATGAGAATTATTTTCTTTCAAAGGGTCATTGGTGTGTGGAACTCCCTTCCACAGAGAGCAGTGGATGCTGGGTCATTGAGTTTATTCAAGGTTGGATAGATTTTTGATAGACAACGATGTCAAGGATTATGAGGGGCAGACAGGAGAATAGAGTTCAAACCACAACCAGATCAGCCATGTTCTTATTAAATGTCAGAGTAGGCTCAAAAGGCTGAATGGTCTACCCCTGCTCCTAAGTCCTATGTTCCTCTGCTTGTATTTAGGAGGATTGATAAGAGAACTGAGGGAGGGGATTGGGGAGGAGATGAGGAGAGTTTTTTTTTAATTCAGTGAGTTGTTATCTGGAATGCACTGCTTGAAAGGGTGGGGGAAGCAGATAAAAAGGAATTGGATATGTACTTAAAGTGGGAAAAAAAATCACAGAGCTATGGGAAAAGAGCAGGGGAGTGGGATTGATTAGATAGTTGCTTGGTAATACAGAGCTTGAATATTGCTGAGAAAAGAGACATGCTGAGATCTTAATTGGATAGCTCTTTCAGAGATCCCACTCTTTGTAGTGCTTTTATGAGCATTTTATGCCCTACGGAGTCAAAAGCTTTCGCCAGGTCTACAAAGACAACGGCCAGCTCTCTCCTGTTGCATTTCGCCCCTTTCATGATGTTACTGAGAATCGTAATATTCTCATTGCAACCAGGAGTCGCCACAAGAAATCCCTTCTGCCTCAGGTCAATCTTGACCGCTTCGCTTAAGCGCTTGCCGATGATTTTTGTATAGAGCTCTTTCAGAGAGTTGGTACTGGCATGATGGCCCAAATGGTCTTCTTCTGTGCTGTATGATACCCTATCATCTCAAAGAATTTAGGATTATGGTATTGATGTTTAATAATTAGGGAAACAACCCTGTATGTAATTGGAGCACCTTAACAAGAATAACTCACTGCCCCTATGCACATTAACTGAATATAGATGATATGTTTAACCTGTTCTCCAAGGATAAAATTTTGGACACAGAGTAAACCACAAGGTCAAAAGGTGCATAATGAATTAAGCGAGTCCTTCTGTCCTGTACAGCAGTTACACTTTTTGTCCCATGTTTGGAAGAATTCACTAGTTACAAAGTAGGTCTGTGTCCAAAGAACTTCACAGCTTCTTGCATCTTTTCCAAATTCAATCCACATGCGATAAGCGTCTGGTGTCCAGGTTTTGCATTACCATTGCAAAGGATTTGTCTGCGACAGATTATTTGTATCGATAGTGCCTGACTACCAAACAGACACATCTGTCCTTCAATCTCTGCTTATAAAGTGTCTAGTGGTAAAAACTCATTTGTCGTCCAAATAAATATCTTTATTGCTAACTGTAAGCTGGCAGATGATAGGATTACTATGCTATCTGCTGCATTATTTAACCCTTCTTCCCTCCTTAGGCATCGAGGGTGACTTGCTTCCACTCCAGTTTGATGAGTTCTGAGATGGCTTTTTAGGCCCAACGCGCAATCTGCACACGGAGCAGGTAGAGGGTTGGGAGGTGGGTTGCTCGGAGGTTTGTGCGCTCCCTCCGATGCCTCGACTTCATCTTTGCACATTTCTGACGAATTCTCTCAACCTGTCCGGTGCCCCTCCTGGATGAGCCTCCTCCATTTTAGTCATTCGCAAGCCAGGGACTCCCATGAGTCGGCGGGGATGTGTGACCTCTTTAGGAGATGCTTTGAGGACATCATTTATTATTCTCTAGTGTGTGCAACCAGGTGCCACAAAGTCTGATATTTTAATTTGGCTCAGGTTTGAGAACAATTAGAGCCTAAAAGCTGAATTCTTTCTTTGTAGATTGGGTGACTGTAAATCACTGCAGAAGAAACAAGTAAAACGTGGTCGTTTTTCTGCAGGTGATTTTGGGCCCAGTCCCTTGGAGGTGTGTTTGGAAGTGGCGTAAATGAGAAAATTCTTTAAAGTGCCACGAACCAGTTTCCCATGTTTTTTATATATATATATATTTTTTAATATTTTTCTTTTCCCACCTATTTCTATTATTTTTAAATTTATTTCCATCCATTGTTTTATCTCCACCTTTTAGCCCATTTCAATCCCTTACCCCCACCCCACCCCCACTAGGGCTATCTGTACCTTGCTCGTCCTGATTTCTACTCTTAATGTCACCATTAGCACATTCCTTAGCTAATATCAACACCATCAACACCTCTTTGTCCTTTTGTCTATGACATCTTTGGCAATCTCTTCTTTGCCTCCACCTGTCACTGGCCCTCTATCCAGCTCTACCTGTCCCACCCTCCTCAACCAGCTTATATTTCACCTCATTTCTATATTTCCTTAGTTCTGATGAAGAGTCATTCAGACTCAAAACGTTAACTGTATTCCTCTGCGCAGATGCTGTCGGCCCTGCTGAGTTTTTCCAGGTATTTTTGTTTTTGTTTCAGATTTCCAGCATCCGCAGTATTTAGCTTTTATCCCATGTTTTCCTGCCTCCAGCCACTTACTTCAGGGGCAGGCAGTGTGCCTTGGACAGCAATTCACTGGAAGTGGCAGGAAGCCAATGAAGGACATCACAGTGCCAATTTACCGACATTCTGTGAGGGCAATGGCAGTTTTCCTGAGGCACATGGAACCCTCCCTTGTTTCTGAAGCTCTTCCCCACATAGGAGGTGAAAGCACAGCAGGAGCTCAGAGTGAGATGAAACGTACATTCAGAATTATCTTGAAGTAGGTCTCGCTCAGCACTTGCACCGTCTCATGCTTCCAAATGGAAGCGTTTCTCCTGCAGATGGATCCACCCGGTGGTTCTGGGCGTTAGGCTTCCTCTTGTCATTTTTAGCATTAGTAACGTGCCTCCATTGCATAGCAACCTGTCCCTCTCTGTTCACCTGAGCACCGTTCTCAATGGGGCTGTCAGCTGCCCTTCCCCTCAGCTGCTCTGATTGGTTCTGGTGCCTGCCCACTGTCCCTAATTGGGCAACGCTCTCAGAGGTGGTTCCTTAAGGAAGATCGTCGCATCAACCTCTCTTCTGGGTTCCTGGAATTCATCCCAATGGTAGGATTGGCACACTAGCGGCAAAATTCAGCCCTCTGCGCCTGCAAAGCTGATTTTTAAATTTCAATTATAAACGTAAGAAAGCATTGGGAGAGAAGGGAAAGAGTGCGGAGTACCGCAAAGATTGATGTAGTCAATGACAGAATGGTAGCTTCAAATGTCATGTTCGAGTCTAATTCCTTTTGGCAAGTGACAACGTCGCTGATTGAGATGTGATTCCATGGCTGGAGAGTGGGAGCGGCAGAGAGGAGCTAGCAATTTGTAACAATCTGTTACAACTTCACAGTTTTACGGAATTATTATAGCACAGAAGGAGACCATTGGGCCCGTCCTGTCTGTGCTGGCTTTCCTTAAATGCAATTTACCTAATGCCATTCACCCTCCTTCTCCCTGTAGCCCTGCACATTTTCCTTCTCAGGTGACAATCCTATTCCCTCTTGAAGGCCCCGATCGAATCTGCCTCCACCACACTCTCTGGGAATGCATTCCAGGTCCTGACCGTTTGCTGCATCAAAAAGATTTTCTGCAGATCACCATTGCTTCTTTTGCCAATTACCTTACATCTGCTCTGTCTTGTTCTCCATCGTCTTCCAATAGAGTGAGCTGCAGCTTAAATTAATTTTGATGGCTGTTCTCATAAGTGCAGAGAGGGTTAAAAAATACTCAGCCATTAGTCTTCAACGTGAGTGCTACATCAGCCTTTTAATTAGGGTGTGAGACTTTGCATTGAAATGAATGTGAAAGCACAGTTGTACTCCCCTAAGGACCCAATGTTCTCCACCAATTAGGAGAAACATTGCTATTATACTTTTGCTTCCTGCATGAATTAAGCAGCTATTCTGCTGTCCCATTGCGTTCTGTAATGCTGTATTTTGGAACTTGAAGGATGATGATACAAGTGTTTCCTCCCTTCCTCTGCCTCTTATAAGGTTAAGTATTTATTTTTAAGCTTTCTCTATAGTTCTGTAGAAAATAACAAAGAGAGTGTTTTTTCTAAGTACTGGAGCAGTGATGGGGGTTCTTGGAGAGACGAGTGGGATAACTGAAGGAGTGCTCCTGGTCTGACGCAAAGTGGCACCTCATGGAGAGGGTAAATAGAGCAGTGGGGGAAGGTTAAACTAGTATGGGTCAAAATCCTGGAACTCCCTCCCTAACAGCACTGTGGTGTATCTACACCACATGGACTGCAGGTTTTAAGAAGACAGCTCACCACCACCTTCTCAAAGGCAATTAGGAATGGTTAATAAATGCTGACCTTGTCAGCGATGCACATATCCCATGAATGAATTAAAAAAGGTGGTCCGATCATGAATGCAACATTTGCGTTTTAGTATCGCAAATGACCCCAAATATATTCAACGTATATAAGGGTTGCAAAGAGGACATGAAACAAACCAAAGGAATAATTTGGATGATTCCCATCATAGGAACCATAAGAATGATTCTTTTCCTGCCAATTTGTGGGAGGAGAGAGAACAGACCATATTGTGAAGGAGGGGGAGCTGCGTGTACAGGTCAGTTTGTTTGGCCTTGTAAAAACACTCCTGCTCCTCCAAGCCCACAAGCAGTGCTGTAAAAGCACTTAACTCATGGATTCCCATCCTGACTCCCTTCAGTTGCCAAGACTTGGAAAAAACAAACGATTGCTGTTAAAACTAGGAAAGCGTTGTTAAAAATGAAGGCACGCAGCCTATTTTCAAATCTTTAAGGGGCCAATGCACCTCCTACAAGCTTATTGGTTATCCGCCTCTCATTCCGCCTTTGTTAAAACAGAGAGTGAGTGAGTTCATGATGGGTTATCTTCGTATTTCCGATTTTGAGCTTAATCTCCAAATTAAGCCAAATGCACCCATTTCTGGAGGTTAATATTACCCCCTTACAGTGATAAGAGGGGCAAAGCAGGATCAATAAAGTCTGGAAATCCAAAACAAAAACAGAATTACCTGTTTTGTTAGAAACTAAAGGTTGAGCTGGAATAATCAATGGAAAATAATAATCACTTAGAAAATATCAGAGGAGGAAGAGGTAGATGGTACACACTCAACAGCCATCATCCGCTCCGCCTCCCACCCCTGACCCACCATGACTAACCCCACAACCTCTTCCAGCCCTTTCACTAGACTGCTCTTGTAGGAAGGGCAAGAGATACCAAAAACTTGCGTTGACGACTATGAATGGCTAGTTCCTTTGACAGTACTTAGCTCAAACTGTGCCCAAAGTCTAACTGAGGAAATGAAGGGAAAACTAATAGTCTGGGCAGAAATGAGTTCACTGCTCATAAAACTGGCAGGAAACAAATCATCGTCAAGGTGCCTACGATGTGAGTCACCCAAACTATTCCTTTAGTTTGTTCCATGTCCTCTTCGCAATCTTTATATATGTTGAAAATATTTGGGGTAATTTGTGATGCTGAAAAGTAAATGTTGAGCTATTAGTAAGTGTAAAACCAATAGCTGAGGCATAGTGTTTGAAAGCAGGGAGTTCATGCCTGAACTGTATAACACACTAGTTAGGCCGCAGCTAGAGTGAACCAGCGGCAGGGAAGGAATGGCGATATATTTCCAAGTCAGGATGGTGAATGACTTGGAGGGGAACTTCCATGTGGCGGTGTTCCCATGTACCTGCTGCCCTTGTCCTTCTCGATGGTAGCAGTTGTGGATTTGTAAGGTGCTGCTGAAGAAGTCATGGTGAGTGTCTGCAGTGCATCTTGTAGACAGTACACACTGCTGCCAGTGTTCGTCAGTTGTTGAGGGAGTGAATATTTGTGGATGGGGTGCCAATCAAGTGGACTACTTTGTCCTGGATGGTGTCAATCTTCTTGAGAGTTGCTGGAGCTGCACTCATCCAGGCAAGAGGGGAGTATTCCATCACTCCTGACTTGTGCCTTGTAGATGGTGGACAGGCTTTGGGGGAGTCAGGAGGTGAGTGACTTGCCACAGGATTCCTAGTCTCCGACCTGTTCTTGTAGCCACAGTATTTATATGGCAGGTCTACTTCAGTTTCTGGTCAATGGTTACAATCAATTGGAACTACATACATACATACAGGCAAGGAACTACCTCCATGGGCAGGATTTTGGCCTTGGCAGGAGTGCTTGACGGGGGTGGTCAGGAAGCCTACCGCTGCCCACGATCGGCTCCGCACCGCGATTTCACGCTGGCGGGCCAAGTAAGACCTGCCATGCGTGGATGGTGAGCGGCAGCGCTCAGCGCTGCCTGTGCGGGGGGTGGGGGGGGCGTGGGAGAGTCGGGCCTAGCGTGCAGTTCACGCGTGCGCGAGAAAGAGCGCTTCGATCTCCCTGAGGCACGGAGCTGTGTCAGGGAGATTAAGGCGCTGTGTAAAAAAAAATAATGAAGAGAATAAAAACTTAATAAAACATTTCCCCTCATGTGATCCTGTCACATGAGCTGGGGCATGTTTTTAATTCAAAAATAAAGTTGCACGTTTATTTGCTTTAGGGAACCTCACCCCGCTCGTATGGTTGGATAGGCAGTGCAAATTTGAATTTAAATTAGATTGTTAATGGATTACTGGCAGGCGCACAGCCGACTCCAGCCCGCGCTGGCCGATCGAAATGTCGTGAGACTGCGCGATGAAGTGGGGACGCACGCCCGACAAGTCATTTTACCCTCAGGCATGTCGGGTGCGCACCCATGCGCTGAGCGTAACATTCTGCCCCGTGCCCAATTTGGCACACGTCTCTGACTCAACGCCAGCCTGACCCAAGGACTGGGGCACGTGCCTTCTTACACCGCCACGTGAGCGGTTGCTGTACTCAGTCCCACATTAACCCCGGATGTGCCAGACCTTTATACTACAATATGCGCTTGAGGTGTTGTAACCCAAAGGGCCACCGACCCAACAGCTGGAAGGCGGGATTGGGATGGGTCAGTGTTTCGGCCGGCATGGCACGACGGGCTGAATGGCCTCCTTCCGGGCCGTAAATATTTCTATGGCAGGAATTTCCCGGCCCCCGTCCTGGTGGGTCCCACCGGGGGGGGATTCGGCAGGCCAGCCAAAAGTCCATTGACTTCCAGCGGGACCAGACGATGCCGGCATTGGGCGGGGCTGGAAAATCCTGCCCTATATGTCTTTGAATCTGGGTTTAATGCTAGCGGCATCAATGGGTATGTAAATATGCTAATTGGGCTTCAAATCAGATTTTCTTTTTGTATAGAATATAAGCCGATTGATGTGAAAACATAAAGGGGGGGGGGGGATTTTCACCCCCCCCCCCCCACCCTACCCCCCCCTCAACACCCCCCCCCCCCAACCCCGCTCGCTGAGGGGGTAAAATGATGCGGGTGACATCGGGCGTGCGTCATTCAGATTTTCAGTTCGGCCGAACTGCCAAAGGCCTGTAAAGGCCATTAATGAACCAATTAAACCGATTGATAAAGCTGCCCGTCCAACCTTAAGGTTATCGGGGGGGCAGGCGAAGAGCCCAGGCGGACTTTGCGATTTTCCTGGAACCTCATCCACGGGCGGGATGAGGTTTCATGAATGTTTTTGGAATCTTGGAAAAGCCTTTAATAAAATTAATGCACATGTCACAGCTCATGTGCCAGTTTCACATGAGGGCACAAGGTCTGAAGATTTTTTTTCTCCTTTACTAAATTTTAGAAACTTTGAACTAATCTCCCTGAGGCACCATTGTGTCTCAGTGAGATTTCTGTGCTCTTTTGTGTGGACCCGATCGGGGGCGCCGATTGAATCTGTGCACCGCACAACCCCTCCCACGGGGGGAAAGTTCTATCCAAAGAAACTCCCTTTCCATCTGTCATCCTCAGGGCAGGCAATAGACTGTTAGATGCAGAGTAAAACTGCCTCTAATCTGCCACTATAATGTCCCTTAATCCAAACTGGGGAAGAGCTCAAAAAATGCAAGAAACACATAGGCTGGTATTTCCTGCTATTTCCCTCCTGTTTAAATTCCTGCTAGGAATCCTACAATGAGTCCTCCTGACTCCCCAAAGCTTGTCCTTCATCTGTCTCCAAGGCACAAGTCAGGAGTGCGATGGATACTCCCCATTTTCCTGGATGAGTGCAGCTCCCACAACACTCAAGAAGCTTGACACCATCCCAGACAAAGCAGTCTGCTTGATTGGCACCACATCCACAAACATACACTCCCTCCACCAGTGACGTACAGTAACAGCAGTGTGTACCATCCACAAGATACACTGCAGGCTCCTTAGGCAGCACCTTCCAAACCCACAATCATCTAAAAGGACAAGGGCAGCAGATGGATGGGAACACCACCACCTGGAAGTTCCCCTCCAAATCACTCACCCACCCTGATTTGGAAATATATTACCATTCCTTCACTGTCAGTGCCTCAAAGTACAGGAACTCCCTTCCTAACAGCACTGTGGGTGTAGCTACACCACACGGACTGCAGTGGTTCAAGAAGGCAGCTCACCACCACCTTCTCAAGGGCAATTGGGGATGGGCAATAAATGCCGGGCCCAGCCAGTGACGCCCACATCCCATGAATGAACAATAATAAAAAAAAAATCCCATGGGCACAGACTCGCAGGCTAGTGAGCACAGAGCTGGAAAAGAATTGTGTGAGTTAGTGATTGACCACTTTTGCTTCAGTGTAATGTTCCTGTTCATGCTCCGATGCTACTAGTAGTTTCCAATTAAAAAAGAAAAGAAAGACTTGAATTTCTATTGTGCCTTTCGCAACCTCAGGAGGAAGTGTATGTTTGTGGATGTGGTGCCAATCAAGCGGGCTGCTTTGTCCTGGATGGTGTCAAACTTCTTGAGTGTTGTGGGAGCTGCACTCATCCAGGAAAATGGGGAGTATCCATCAGCTAATAAAGTATTTTTAAAGCGTATTTACTTTTGTCACACAGGAAATACGGCAACCAGTTTGTGCACAGTAAGTTCCCACAAACGTCAATGTGGTAATGACCAGATAATCTGATTTTTTGCAATGTCGGTTGAGGGATAAATATTGGCCAGGACACCAGGAATAACTTTCCTGCTCATCTCCTAATTCCTGTCATGGGACACAATAGTGTCCATCTAGGGCAGAGAGGGCCTCAGTTTAATATCTCAGCTGAAAGATTGCAACTCTGACAGTGCAGCACTCTCTCAGTACTCGACCGGAAGCGTCCGCCTTGATGTTCCTGCTCAAGTTCTGAAGTGACATTTCAACCCACAACTTTCTGACTCAGAGGTGAAAGCGTTACCAACTGAGCCACCATTGGTGCTTGAGCTGAGCAAAATTTCCTGGGAGAGGAAAACGCACAGAGAGAAAACAAGCTGGTTTAGGAAAACATTCTGAGACCCCCAAAGTTTGAGAGGACCAAAGTGGCTGGGAAGTGCATTACCCAATACCCACCTACAATGCTTACATTGGTCACACTCAGAAACCCATACAGTTTCCTAAAAGCAGAACCTTTTTTCTAATGTGAATCACTCAGGGGGAAAGGAAAAAGCAAGGTACATCCACAAACATTCACCCCCTCTGGCACCGACGTACAGTAGCAGCAGTGTGTACTATTTACAAGATGCACTGCAGCAATTCACCAAGGCTCCTTCGACAGCACGTTCCAAACCCACGACCACTACCATCTAGAAGGACAAGGGCAGCAGATAGATGGGAACACCACCACCTGGAAGCTCCCCTCCAAGTCACTCACCATCCTGACTTGGAAATATATCGCCGTTCCTTCACTGTCGCTGGGTCAAATTCCTGGAACTCCCTTCCTAACAGTACCTACACCACATGGACTGCAGCGGCTCAAGAAGGAAGCTCACCACCACCTTCTCAAGGGCAATTGGGGATGGGAAATAAATGCTGGCCCAGCCAGTGACGCCCACATCCCATGAATTAATTTTAAAAAAGCTTATATTAGTCAGTGCGGTTAATGCCTATTGAGACTGTAATATGATGCAAAAGTTTACTCTGGGTATCTTACACAAGAGTTTCATGCGTTTTCCATTGTAATTCTGTAATGGACTAATTAATGTTGGAGGGAAAGCTGCTGTTAAAATTCTTGGTTCGGAATCTATTATTCAAACATTGAAATTGCACTGTGCAAACATTACAATAAAGTATTGAATGCATTCATGTGCATTTGCTTTTACTGCTGTCTTACTGAGGATATTTAACAGCTAATGTTCACACTATGTAACTTCAGTGTCTTTCATAGCTGTAGTGCATATGATTATTTGGATAACGTCTCTCATTTCAATTTTCAATGCAAGGCCAACCCAGTGAGCAGGTATCCCACCGCTGCTGCTCAGCTGTACTGGGGTCCAGAGAACAACTTAGCTGGCAGGTATGTAGGGTGTGGTGGGCAATACCCGATTGTAGTGAGGAAGAGATCAGCAAGTCAAGGACCCATCTTATTCTTGTACAGTCCAGGGAGACACTCCTGCTTCCCTTGGGTCCCTGCAAAATAATCTTTCACATACCTTTTCCTCTGTGACTGGCTGATCTCCCACATTATATCTTCTGTAAACTTGAGGTCATTGGCTCCCGGTCAAGCAACATCTTGACTGAAAAATTCTCATCGCTGTTTCCAAATCTCTCCATGGCCTCGCCCCCTCCTTGTCTCTGTGATCTCCTCCAACCCCACAACCCTCTGAGATATCTGCGCTTCTCTAATTCTGGTCTCTTGTGCATCCCCAATTATAATTGCTCCACCCTTGATGGCCATGCCTTCAGTTGCTTAGGCCTCGAGCTCTGGAATAGCCCCCTCTCCACCTTTCTATTGCACATTCCTCCTTTAGGACATTCCTTAAAACTTACCTCTTTGACAAAGCTTTTGGTCATCTGACATATTAACTCCGTATGTGGCTCAGTGTCATACGTTGTTTTATAGTGCTCCTGTGAAGCATCTTGGGATGTTTTTCGCTGTTAAGGAGGCTTTATAAATAGAAGCTGCTGTTGTTCTTATGACCACAAGGAGCGGAATTTTATGGCACCCCCCCTCCCGCTGATGGACTTTTCCAGTCGCGCTGATGCCAATGGGCCTTTGGATGGCTCACTGCATTTTCCGGCCTGGCCCTTGCTGTGACGGGGTCATAAAGTTCCACCCCAGGTATCTCTATGTAGAGAGACTGATCCTCTGGGGAGGCTTCAATGGGGCATCGGGATCTCATGAATGTCATGGCCAGGATCTTAATCTCCCTCCTGGTGGGTTTCGAGGTTGGGAGGGGGGGGGGGTGCGGTGGTGTGTGGGGGGGTGGAGCGTGAATTTACAGCAACGGGATTCCCTCCGGGTTCCTGCCTGCCCCGACCTTGGACCGATTTTATGCTGGGGTGGGCCGGGCAAGGGAAGGGAAGCCCACCCTTGCCCCAATTAAGGTCCTTAAGTGGCAATTTAAGGGCTGTTTCTTGCCCAACCTCGACTTTTAGGCTGGTGTGGGGATGATAGCTCAACCAGGGCGGGGAGTGAGAAGGCCGGAAATGAAGGTAATTGGATCTTGGACAGGAAAGTTGGGTGGTGGGGTGGGAGGGTACACCTTCATCAGAAGCCCCCTTTTGGCTGGGAATAGCTGTCCCCTTAAGGCACTGTGACCTCCAGACCTCCCTCCCCCCCACCGCCACCCCAACTGGCCTATCCCCAAGACCCCGATTGCATCCCCCGGCGATCCCCCCAAGCCTTTCCCTACCCTCCCTAGCCTGGGACTTAGTTCCAAGTAGCTCCCTGCAGTGCCTCTTCCAGCCACTACTGCGCTGTGCCTAGAGAGCTGGCTGGCCAATCTGATTGGCCGGCAGCTTTCCAAGGTGGGACTTCCTCAGAAGTGATGGGGCGGAAATCCTTCCTTATGCCAATCAACACTTGTTAGAGTGTAATATAGCATCGGGGCTGCTGGAATTGGCAGGGATGTGTTCCCATCATCCTGAAAACTTTGGCCCATGTAAACTTGTCACGCTGTAGTTACAAAACCTGGCCCCTAGATAGCTTCAGACATAGACTGTAAATATACTGTTGTCGTCCCTCTCTGGATGGTTTCAGGGACTGAGGTTGCCATTTTGGTTGTACTGCAGGTAAAGTTTCATTTTAACCTTCAACCTCTTCTTGTCAGGTTTTTCACAGTTCAATCCTCCTTAGAGCAAAGGAGATTGAGGGGAGATTGGGTAGAGAAGTGCAAAAGCACGACAGGTTTAGATAAGGTAGACAAAGCCGTTCCTATTAGCCGATGCTACAAGAACTAAGGCAAGAGATACAGGTGGGATGTGAGGAAGAACTTTTTTTATGCAGCAAGTGGTAATTACCTGGAACTCACTGCCTATGGAAGTGGGGACAATAAATAAATTTAAAATGATGGACACTTGAGGGTAAATAGTTGCAGGGCTCCAGGGATAGTGCGGAGAAATGGGAATGACTGGGTCGTTCTGTAGGAAAGCCAGCATGGATATGATGGGGTGAATGGTGTCCTTTTGTGTTGTAAAGATTCCACGACTCTATAATTTACAATCTCAACAAGGCACAACTTAGCTGGAAGCAGGGGTCAGGTAAACAGGAAACCTACACAGGGGGCTGAATCTTACACATGTCGGGCGGGCTGGGGGGGGAGCGGGCGCGGAGCCGACCGCTACCCGCCAATTAAGGCCCGCCCAGCATAATGCGTGGCCAGTAGCGCTCAGCGCTATCTGTGTGGCAGTAGTGGGGGTGGGGGGGTGGGGGAGAGAGAGTCGGCAGCAATCTCCCTGAGCCACGGAGCTGCCTCAGGGAGATTAATTACACAATGAAACTTTTTTTATAAAGTGAAAAATTATTCAGACACGTCCCCTCATGTGACCGTGTCACATGAGCTGGGACGTGTTTGTCAATTTCGCAAAATTTATTCATTGATTTGATTAAACCTTCAGGAAACCTCATCCCGCCCGTGGATGAGGTTTCCTGCAAAACGCGAAGGTTGCTTGCGCCCTTCGCCTGCCCGCCGACCTTAAGGTTGGGCGAGCAGGGTTGTCAACAACGTTGATTGCTTTTGAAATGGCCTTAATAGGCCGTTGACAATTCGGCGGGTGTGCAGCCGCCTATGTTTGTGCGCCCACCGAACGGAATATCGGAATGATGGGCAATGAAGTCGGGACCCGCGCCCGACGTCCTCTCGCGTCTTTTTACGCATTGGCGTGTCAGGCCCGGTCCCGCATGCCGACAGCAACATTCTGACCAGCGTGAAGCGCCCGGCACATGTGAACGAGTACAGGTAGTGGTGGCGGCACGGACAGTCTGCTGGAGGGTGAGGTAGTCTCCCTCCTTGAAAAGGCAGCGCCACGAGATGCTCAAATGATGATATAGGATATTGGAACGCCTGCTGATGAGTTTCCTGTGCTGTGGCCGCAAGCAACACTTTGCATTTGTATAGCACCCTAATGGGGTTAAATGTTCCAAGGGGCTTCACAGGAGCATTGTCTGTGATATTTGCCAGAGGGATATGGACGTCCTGGTACATGCATCAGGTAAAGTTAGTATGCAGAGACAGCAAATGATCAGGAAGGCAAATGGAATATTGTCATTTATTGCAAGGGAAAGGAATATATAAGTACAGAAGTTTTGCTACGGTTGTACAGGTCATTGGTATGATCACACCAGAAGTACTATGTATAGTTATGGTCTCTTTAGACTACTCTCTCTCAGATACTCAACTTGGCTAACATCACTGATTCACAGGCCTGTAGTGAGGAGTCACCAACCTTTGGCTGTCTCCTTGGATCTTCCAGCTTCTCGCAAGTCTATTTTTTTTGCTTTAAGTCTGCTTCCTGCAGCTTTCTCTCTATAATTCAAAGCCTTTGCCTCTGCTCCTTGCTTTCACTTCCACTGAACAGGACCTGTTCACAATTCCTGTTCTTGTTGCTTGACTTAACTGTCTTCCTAAGATTTTCTTTTGGCCCCACTCCCTGGTTTCTGGGACTTCCTTCTGTTCTTTTGGAAAATCTGCTCTCTGTGGTTCTGTCTCCTGTCCAGCTTCTTCAACATGTGGTATCCACAGACCAACTGAACTCAAACTGGTTTTCTGATTCACCCTGCCCCTCTATTATTCTCCTGTTGCTAGACAACAGCACAGTTTTTCCTACTTTGTTTTAATTTCCCTGAACCACTAATCATCCCGCACCCACCCTCCCCCCAAAACACAATTCTCCACTTCAAGGGTCATAAAATCTCATTGAAATGCAGGTATACAAAGAAAACTTCAGACTTGCTAACTCTATCTCACAGAAAAAAACTCTAAATGAAACTAGACCCAAGTTGCACCCTTTTAACCCACAAGTAAAACATATAAATTAAATGTAAACTTAAAGCTATAGCTTTTTTCTAACACCCACAAATACAAATATAACTTGCTTAAAACTGATTGTAGTTCCTAACACCTCCTTCTTCAAAAGCAAGAAAACTTCACAACAGCAAAAGTTTCCTTACAATGGCCTTACTTATACTTCGCAAGAACTTAACATCATAAACATCTAATAGCTTATTACATACTATACAAATAACATTTTCATCTTGTTTCACAACTACACGTCATACCATACAATTACGAAGATTTAACCAAAGCAACATCAATAAATGTAACAAGCTTAGCAAAATTTGTGCATCCTAGCATTACCACAGCTCAACCCTTGCATTTCTTTTTCCATGTATTCCCAGTCTTTAACTCAGCAAAGAATGTTTCATTTAAGTCCACGGTCCAATCGTCCTTTTTGTTAGCTGTAGGTTCACTTTCATTTTGATTTAGAAAAGTCAAAATGGCATTCTTGTGCATTAACATCTCATGTCTTCTTTGATCAAAATCTCTTTTAGCTGTTTCAAGAACGTTGTTGAGATGCCCCTTATGTTCACATAAAAGGGTTTTGTACTCTTGACTTGGTTTGATCTTTGAACTTTTTGTGATCTTGGTTGTGTCTCCCAATCCAGGTTTCAAACAGGTCTTTTCCATTTCTCCTTGAGTGGCGTCAATTACTTACTCCCTCTGGTGTTTCATAGCTCGCTCCAACCCTTCATCTCTTACATAATTTACGAACTATATCATTCCACTCCTCGGCAGGTTTTGAATGGTCTTTTGTAAATCGTCCACTCACCTGGATTCCAGCTGCTGTATCTTGTGTATTAACCCCGGCAAGCACCTGTAAATCAGTGTCTCTCGTCATTGACCTGGAAGGGTCATTTTGCACTTTCAGTCCTTTCTGTTGACAATTCTTAATATCCAATCCTGCAGGCACCTCAGTTGCTTTTGTACTGCCCATTACTGAGGTTGATACAATAGTAATGTTGCTTGGATCAGTTCTTAGCTCAACTGGACCACAATTCAGTGAGGAATTCTTATTCACAAGAACAATTTCAGAACAGTGACACTCCATACCACACATCTCCTGTTTCATTGTCTCTTGTTTGCAAAGTTCAAGGATCTTATTGCTTTTTTCTGGATGAAGTTTTAACAGTTCATTAGTTTAGGTTTTTAATCCTGCATTCAACCAATTATTCCCATTTACCAATCATTTCTTTTCTTATTCAAGGTATTTCCCATGATATTTCATAGAGGCTTGTTATGATATGGCAGGTGGTAGGTATTTGCCAGGCTGACCAAATCCCAGAGGGAAACTTGGTCAGGCTGTCGCAATGATTTTGCAATTTGTATTTATTATGAGAAGGTATGTGTACTGAAGTCAGAAGTAAAGATTCCACTACCACTTTTGGGGATTTTAAATATTAAATTAAAACAGTTATTAACCAAAGGAAAGAAAACTTAAACACACAAGATTACAGTTACACTATTAAATTTAGGCTTATAACATTTTCCGAAAGATTTCTACTTAGCTAGATTCACAAATAAGCACCCTTTTCCAGACAAAAAATCCCTATAGATTCTTAATCTATAAAACATCTAGCAGTATTACCACAAGGCACCCACTTTTGCTATAAGGGAGGTATTTCACAAGCTTCTCTCTCCCCCTCACTTGACAATGTAAACCAGTCAGGGTTACGTCTTCCATCTTTACTAAAGTCTTAGCAGCCTACAAAGTCATTTCAAATTCCAACCCATGTAATAGACTTCACAGCAACTCAAATTCCTATGTCCAATACCTCAGTACCTCCAAACACTCGTTTTTTTTTAAGGATTCACAATTTCCATCAAAAGTCAAGGACTTCTAATCCAACAAGATATCCCACTTCATTACAATAATCCCGGATGAGCCCCCACGTTGTCATGATCCCAGCTGACATTACTACTGGACAAGTCAGTTCCCTGGGTGGAACCTAGCTTGATAGATCCTAACTTTTATTTTTTGTTTAGAAATTGGAGAGTGGCTATGGAACAGAATCACAGAGTTTGCTGATGTAAACATTTATGAAACAAGAAAAAAATGAACTATATTTCACTATTCCTTCACCCACGACCATACCTTTACAGATATGTACAGATTCATAAGAATAACACAAGTTACAAAAAATCTATCTTACTCTTTAATATTCATGGTAAGTATACAGTCCATGTAACCCAGTAGGCGACCCTCCAAAATCAAGTGATAGAGCCACCCAAAGAAGATGCTATGGAACTCCCATCAACTCCCCCCCAGACGCTTGCTACACCATGAGCCAACCGGTCTCACAGAATTCCTTCTTTCTCCTGAGGATTTCCAATCTCAATGCTCGAAGAGCTCACTTTGGGATCTTCTCCCAAATAACACTTACACTTGGATCCACCTCCAGGGTTTCAACCTCTCCTGATGTTCCTCTCCCCTGGATCGCCTCGTGCATTCAAGCTTCACTTTCCACACACTCTCTCAGATACTCAGTTGTGCCAACAGGACACCATTGCTTCACAGGCCTGTTGCGGGGAGTCACCAACCTTTGGCTGAATCTGTGGATTTTCTGGCTTCTTGCAAGCCTGCTTTGTTTTAAGTCTGCTTCCTGCAGCTCTCTCTTTTTAATTCGAATATTTTCTTTCTGTTCCTTGCTTTTGCTTCCACTGAACAGGACCAGCTTTTCTTTTATTCATTCAAGGGATGTGGGCTTCGCTGGCTAGGCCCGCATTTATTGCCCATCCTTAATTGACCTTGAGATGGTGGTGAGCTACCTTCTTAAATTGCTGCAGTCCATGTGGTGTAGGAACACCCACAGTGCTGTTAGGGAGGGAGTTCCTAGACTTTGATCCAGTTACAAGTCAGGATGGTGAGTGGCTTGGAGAGGAACTTGCAGGTGGTGGTGTTCCCATGTATCTGCTGCCCTTGTCCGTCTAGATGGTAGTGGTCGTGGGTTTGGAAGTTGCTGTCTTGTTCCTTGACTTAACTGTTTGCCTGAGACTTTCTTTTGTCCCCACTCCCTGGTTTCTGGAACTTTCTTCTGTTCTTTTGCGAAATCTGCTCTCTGCAGTTCCCTCTCCTCTCCAGCTTTCTCACCATTTGGTATCCACCGGCCAACTGAGCTCAAACTGCTTTTCTGATTCACTCTGTCCCTCTGGTGGTCTCCAGTTGCTTGGCAATGGCACAGTTTTTCCTATTTTGTTTTAACTTCCCTAAACCACTAACCCCCCTGAAACACACTTCAAGGGTCGTAAAATCTCATTGAACTGCAGGTATACAAACGAGACTTCAAACTTGCTGACTCCATCTCACAGAGAAAAACTCTAAATGAAACTAGACCCTAGTTTCTCTATTTTAGCCCACAAATAAAACATATAAATTAAACTTAATCTCTAAGCTATAGCTTTTTCCTAACACCCACAAATACAAATATAACTTACTTAAAACTAACTATAGTTCCTAACACATCCTTCTTCAAAAGCAAGAAAGCTTCACAACAGTGAAGGTTTCTTTACAATGGCCTTACATTGCTAACTCTAGTTCCTAACAGCCACAAATATGTAGACATTGGGTCAGATGATCAAAAGGATACATTTTTAGGAGTGGTCTTAATGGAGAAACAAAAGGTTTTAGCATCTAATTATCAAGCAGTACTGTGGCTATGCCTACACCACATGGACAGAAGAATTCAAGAACTACCACCTCCTCAAGGGTGATTTGGAATGGGCAGTAAATGCCAACTGAGCCAACAGCACCCAGGTCCCATGAGCAAATCTAAGAAAAACTTGTCCTAGTATTTTCTTATGTGGCTTATTGTCAAATTATATGGGACAACTCTCCTGTGAAGCACCTTGAGATGTTTTACAACATTAAAGGTGCTATATAAATGAAAGTTGTTGCTATTATAATATACTTTGCTCCACACTATAATCTGCTTTAGTGAAGGCCATTTCTTATTATACTCACTGGATAAAACAATTGGATGTTGTTAATTATAAAACAAATGGTGCCTAGACCAGCATCAAGGTGCTAATCACTGAAATAAACAGTTCCGTTGGGTGGGGCATGTTGTTAACAAATCTGATACCAGACTCCTGAAGCAACTGCTCTAACCAGAACTTGGTGGTAGTAGGAGACTCCCAGGGGGACAATGGAAACATTTTAGGGAAGTCGTTAAAGCATCCCTGAAGAGGTCAAACATCCCCGCTAACTCATGAGAGTCCCTGGTTTGACCAAATTGGAGAAGGCTCTTTCGGGAAGGCACCAAACTATTGAGAAGCTTCAGCGGGGACGTGCAGAGGCAAAGTCAAGTTATCAGGGGGAGAGCACAAAACTCCCATCCAAGTAACCCTTCAAGCACCACCTGCCCATGTGGCAGAGTCTGCTCATTGAATTATCAGCCATCTCAGAACCCATCGAACCAGAGTGGAGGCAAATCATCTTCAATCCCGAGGGGCTGCCTAAAACAAAAGAAAAAGGGGTGACTGGTGCGTACATTCAAACGGCAACAACTTGCTTTCATGTTTCTTTACTTTTATTATGGAGGAACCCAGGTGATCCTCATGGAACAGAAAACCGAAAGGGTAGGGGAGAAAATGGGCAAAATTACGAAAGTATTGGCTAGTTGAATTCATGGTGGACAAATATTCTTGGAATGTGAACAAAATAACATAGAATAATAAATTATTTTACTTTACTTTTTATTCATTCATGGGATGTGGGCATCACTGCCAAGGCCAGCATTTGTTGCCCATCCCCAATTGCCCTTGAACTGAGTGGCTTGTTAAGCCTTTACAGAGGGCAGTGAAGAGTCAACCACATTGTTGTGGATCTGAAATCACATGCAGGCTCAAGCCTGGGACAAAATCAATAATCACTTAGACAAGTGGAGAATAATTAAGGAAAGCCAGCATGGATTCATTAAGTGTTATGGCACAATAGATGGTAAATGCTAAACTGCTCAAATCAAATCCCAGAGGGAAACTTGAAGCAGCTGCCACAACTATTTGCAATTTGTATTTATTTTGAGATGTGGGCTTTGAATTCAGTAAAAAGGCCACCGAGCTTTGAGAGTTTTTTTTACAAAACCAAATTAAAGCTTTATGAATAAAAAAATGATTTTAAGCAGAAAAATAGGTTTACAAATTACACTATGATGACTCCTAGCTCGTCTAGTTAATCTAACTCCCAGTTACATCTCCACTAAAACACATAGACTTTAAAAGACCCAGGCAATGCACACACCCTGGACAATTGAATTCAAAGTGAGTTTTCTTAACTTCAGTGCTTGTAGACAACAGTTTGGGCACAGGGACTGGTGGCTTTTCAGACTTGTTAGTACTTAGATTGCCTTCCTTTATACGTATTTTCCCCTTCAAATGCAAACTCCCATTGTTTCACGATGTCTTTAGACTTTACCTCCCTAATAACAAAAACCTATCATAGTACTAATTTTACCAGTAATCTTTGGGAAAAATAAACACACTGTTTCTTAATTTCTCCTGGCTAAGTGAAACATTTCACCGTCTCTTTTGAATTCAAGCTGGCCTAGTTTATTTAAAAATACAAATGTTCCCTTTACACCTCACATTCTAAAACTTCAGCCATGTTTACCTACTTAGCATTTCAAACATAGCTTATCTTCTGATACATCAAAACCTTCAGACCAGCTGCCATTAATTCAATTAAGACACACACACACACAAACACACACAGCTACTCTATAGTAAATTCCAATAATATTATGAAAATTTTACATCTTCCTTACATAAGGGAAAACAAGATTAACTAACTGGCTGGAGTTTTTTGAAGAGGTAACAGAGAAGGCTGATATAGGCAATGCTGTTGATGTGGTGTATATGGATTTTCAAAAGGAATTTCATACAGTGCCATGTAGCAGATTTGTGACCAAAATTCTAGCTCATGGAATAAAAGGGAAAGTAAGAACTGGGATAAGAAATTGGCTTTTTCTTGTATTCGTTCATGGGATAGTGGTGCCGCTGGCTAGGCCAGCATTTATTACCCATCCATAATCGCCCATGAGAAGATGGTGATGAGCTGCCTTCTTGAACCACTGCAGTCCACGTGACAGGAAAAAGATAGTCATGATAAATGGTTGTTTTTCAGATTGGAGGAAGATCTGTAGTGGAGTTCCTCATGGGGTCAGTGTTGGGACCCTTGCTTTTCCAGATATATGTAAATGACCTAGGCTGTGGTGTTCAGGGCATGATTTAAAAATTTGCAGATGATAAAAGGTTTGGAAATGTTGTCAACAGTGATAAGGATAGCCTTGAACTTCTAAAGGACATAGACATGTTTGTGGATATGGCAAACAAGTGGCAGATGAAGTTCAATGCAGAGAATTGTGACGTGATTCATTCTGCCAGGAAGAATATGGAGGGACAGTATAAAATAAAGGGAGAAACTCTGAAGGGGGTGCAGGAATAGAGGGACCTCAGTGTATATGCACGTAGGTCATTGAAGATGGCAGGGCATGTTTGAGAGAGCAGTTAATAAAGCATATAGTATCTTAGGCTTTATTAATAGGGGCATTGAGTACAAGAGTAAGGAGGTCATGTTGAACTTGTATAAGACACCAGTTAGGTCTCACCTGGACTACTGCATCCAGTTCTGGGTGCTATGCTTGTGGAAGGATGTGAAGGCATTGGAGAGAGTACAGAGGAGATTCACAAGAATGATCCCAGGGATAAAGAACTGTAGCTGTGAGGATAGATTGGAGAGATTGGGACTGTTTTCCTTGGAGAAAAGAAGGCTGAGAGAGGACTTGATTGAGGTATTCGAGATCCTGAGGGGTATGGGCAGGGCAAATAGTGAGAAACTGCTCCCATTCAAGAGGGCATCAAGAACTAGAGGGCACAGATTAAAATTAATTGACAGAAGGAGTAGATGCAACGTGAGGAAAAGATTTTTCACCCAGAGGGTGTTTGGAGTCTGGAATGAACTTTCTGAAAAGGCGGTGGAGGTAGGTTCGATCAAGCTATTCAAAAGGGAATTGGATTGTTACCTGAAAAGAGAGAATATGCAAGGTCATCGGGATAAGGCTGGGGAGTGGGACTAGTTAGGGTGCACCTTCAGAGAGCCAGTGCAGACCTGATAGGCTGAATGGCCTCCTTCTACACAGTAAAGATTCTGTGATTCTGCGATAGGCCAGACTAGGTAAGGTTGGCAAATTTCATTCTCTAACGGACATTAGTGAATCAGGTGGGTTTACACGACAATCAGCGATAGTTTTCATTGTCACCATTACTGAGAGTTTCAATTCCAGATTCATTAATTAGATATAGCCAGCCCCATGGTGGGATTTAAAGCCAAGTACCCAGTGCATTAGCCTACGCCTCTGAATTATTAGTGCAGTAACATTACCACGACACCACCACCTTCACCATCCATTCAGGAAGTAAAATCACTGTCAACCCTAATCACACATGAGTAGAGATGCAGGGAAAAAGAATATTACAAAGGTGATTTTATTAAATTAATGTCACAAACAATGTTGACAAGCTCTTGCTGTCGGTAGGGACACCAAATCAGGAAGGCTGCTGACATCAAAGCACAAGGAATAGAAAAAATAAAAATAATGTTCTGCAAAAACAATGCTAGAAATCTGAAATAAAAACAGAAAATGCTGGAAATGCGCAGCGGCTCAGGCAGCATCTGCGGAGAGGAACCGGGTTAACCGCTGGGATTCTGCTGGGCTGCATGGTCTCGCCCACAGGTCAGGCAACCGGTGGGGAACACGTCGTTTCCGTGGTGAGGCCCAATGGAATCAAGTGCCCTTCAGGTACTCACGTGGCCACCTGGCGGTGGACATCCGGCTTGCCGAGAGCTGCTGGCCAATCAGAAGCTCAACGTTGCCACTAGCGCCAGCAGGAGTGGTAGCGACTGGTGGTACCGCACCCACCAGAGGCCCAGGATCGTTGTGGGACCCAGGGCCAAAGGGCAGTGAGTGTGCGATGGGGGGGGTAGTTGGGTCGGGGTTGTGGGAGAGGGGCGGAAGGGAGGGGTTTTCAGAGGCAAGGGCAGGGGGGATGGCTTTCAACAGCTGCCTCCCTCTGTCCGACACCGGGTCCCTGTATCGGGCAGACAGTGCCTGGCCATTAGGATAACCCCCTGAAAGGCTGCTAGCAAACCCAGCAGTGTTTGATGGGCAGTGTTCTGGGGGCGTAGGAAACCCATGCAGCCCCCATTTAAATTGCAATGAGATCAGGGATAATGGGTGTCAACTAACTCATTAACGAGCTTAACTGATAGCCCACAGCCGGGAATCCTGGTCAGGATTCACCCTCCCACTTACTCAGGGAGTTTTTGCCTCCACGGGGAGATTAATGTGGCGCATCTCCCACAGTTAAGGCTGACATGTTTCCCATTGCAATGGGTTGCATTAAATCCAGCCCAACGTTTCAGGTCGATGACCCTGTGTTCTCATGAAAGGTCATTGACCTAAAATGTTAACTCTGTTTCTCTCCACAGTTGCTGCCTGACCCTCTGTGCACTTTAAACATTTTATGTTTTCATTTGTATAAAAATGTTCCACCCACTTTGCCTCCCCTGCCCAAGATACTAAGTTATGTTATGGTACAAACTGGTGGTGGCAAGTCATTCATTGATACCTGGAAACATACAAACATACAAATTAGGAGCAGGAGTAGGCCATTCGGTCACTCAAAGCAGCTCTGCCATTTGATAGGACCGTGGCTAATTGGATCGTGGGCTCAACTCCGCTTTCCTGTCTATCCCCTAGACCCTTTGGCTCCCTTGTCAATCAAGAATCTATCTAACTGGGCCTTAAAAATATTTAATGACCCAGCCTCCAGTGTTCTCTGGGGGAGGGAATTCCATAGACTAACAACGCTCTGAAAGAAAAAATATGTCAATCTCTGTCTTGAATGCGAGACCCCTTATTTTTAAACTGTATCTTCTTGCTCCTGGCTCTCCCACAAGGGAAAACATCCTTTCAGCATCCACCCTGTCAAGCCCCTTCAGGATCTTATATGTTTCAATAAGATCACCTCTCATTCTTCAATGGATTGAGCCCCAGGCTGTCCAACCTTTCCTCATAAGATCATCCCCTTCATCTGAGGAATCAGTTGAGGGAACCTTCTCTGAACTGCTTCTAATGTGATTATGTTCTTTCTTAAATAAAGAAACTAAAACTGTACATGCTAGATGTGGTCTCACCAACTGTACAACTGTAGGAAAACTTCCCTACTTAAATATTCCATTTACCTCCCTAATCACTCGCTTTACCTGCATACTAACTTTTCCTGATTCATGTACCAAGACACCCAGATCCCTCTGTACTGCAGAGTTCCGCAGTCTTTCTCCATTTAAATAATATGCTGCTTTTCTATTCTTCCGACCAATGGGGCAAGTTCACATCTTCCCACATTTACTCCATCTGCCAGATTTGTGCCCAATGACATAAGCTATCTATGTCCCTTTGCAGACTCCTCATGTCCTCTTTATAACTTACTCTACTATCTTTGTGTCATCAGTCAATTTAGCAACCGCATATTCATCCAAGTTATTGACACATGGAAAAGTGCCCATTCTTCATGTCAAACCTAAACAGTCAGTGTCAACAGGCTGCCTCTGCTAGGGTTGATCACGGCACCTCTCAAAATCCAAACACAAACACTTTCTGAAGTGTGGGTGGGCGGAGGTGCCTGAATAAGGGTCAGGAGAGTGAATGTTGGCTGATATTTCCTCTTCAAGTGCAGGGGCATGAGGTTCAGTTGGACTGTCCCCAGCATGAAGCATGGGTTGATGATGGTTTCTGCCTCAGCATCACACAGTGCATTCACCCACTGCTGCATCAGAACCCACATATTATTCTTGGTCCCATTGACACATTGACTGCTGCAATGGAGTCTTTTCCCAGAGGCCAGCTCACGGTGTTGCATTGAAGCTTTAGTAACCAGCTGATAGCTTCACAAATTGACCCTGCTCACTGCAGGAACAATGTCCTGGCAATTTGGCCTAAGCTGTGTTTTGCTAACATTTTAGTGTTTCAAGGGCCAATTGTGACTTTGAGCGACATTGAATCAACTGCCCGTTATACATCTCTCTCAGTTTTCATTTGTATTGGCTTCAATGGATTGGTTATTGCTCGTGTTACACTATCTGTCAAAGTCAAAGTTACCCCTACTATGTGTCAGCATAAAATAACTTCCTGTGCCATTTGCTCGACAGGTGATACAGACCGTTTTCTTTGGGATCTGTGTACTGACTGATCTCTCCAGTCTCCTTACTCAAGGCACTGATGACCAAGAGCAGCAGAGGCAGCTCAGGAAGCTGATTTCTCTTCGAGACTGGCTTATGGCTGTCTTGGCGTTTCCTGTGGGGGTGGTAAGTGGCCGCCTTTCTTATTAACCCCTTTCATGCTTTTTGTTGTCTTCACAGTCGAATCCATTGAGCTTCAATGGATGGGAGTGGGAGATGGTGGCGTAATGCACTGGGGAGAAGAGTTCAGATGTCACCATCCCACCACGACAGCTGGTGGAATTTAAATTCAATCAATAAATCTGGAATTGAAAGCTAGTCTCAGTAATGGAGGCCATGACAACTATCATCGATTGTTGTAAAAACTCACTAACGTTCTTTAAGGAAGTAAATCTGCTGTCCTTACCCAGTCTGGCCTACATGTGACTCCAGACCCACAGCAATGTATTAACTCTTAACTGCCCTTTGAAATGGCCTAGCAAGTCACTCAATTAAAGGGCAATTAGGAATGGGCAACAAATGTTGGACTTGTCAGTGACGCCCACATCCCATGAAAGAATAAACTAAAAAAAGGGGTGTATATTGGGTTTTATTTCTACCCTTTAGCCTTTTTCGATTCCTTCACCCCACCCCACCCCCACTAGGGCTATCTGTACCTTGCTCGCCCTGCTTTCTACCCTTAATTAGCACATTCCTTTAGATAATATCACCACCTTCAACACCTCTTTGTCCTTTTGTCTGTGACATCTTTTGGCAATCTCCGCCTGTCACTGGCTGTACTTGTCCCACCCCCGCTTAAACCAGTTTATATTTCACCTCTCTTCTATTTTTACTTAGTCCTGCTGAAGGGTCATCCGGACTCGAAACGTTAACTGTGTCCCTCTCCGCAGATGCTGCCAGACCTGCTGAGTTTTTCCAGGTATTTTTGTTTCTGTAGTGTATATTGGGAATTTAAAAGTAAGGATGGAATGGACTGAAATTCAAAAAGGCTGTGAGATGTGTCTGAATTGCAGATCGGCACTCTTGGTGCACAGAGCTTTTTATCGGGGGCACTGAATTGGAAGACACGTTCTTGTGTACCTCAGCCAAGGCTTCCTTTCAATCACATTCTTTCCTGGTTAATTTTATTGCATCTTACCTTCACAGTTGCAGCAATGCTCTCTGCTCTTCTCCACAGAGGCTGAGATACATCACAAAAGGATTCACCGTGCAAAAAAAGACTATTTGGCCCAATAGATCCATATCAGTGCTTATGCTCTGCACATGTCTGCTCCTAATCTTGTTCATCTAATCCCATCAAAATATCCTTCCATTCCTTTCTTCCTCAGCTTCCCCTGAAATCCATCCCTGCTGTTCACCTCAACCAGTTCTGGTAGCGAGTTCCACATTCTCACCATTCTCTGGATAAAGAAGCTTCTCCTGACTTTCCTATTAGATTTATTAGTGACTGTCTTATATATAACGACCCTTAGTTTGGTCTTGCCAGCAAGCAGAAGTATCTACCTGATGAAGCCATTTCATAATCTTGAAGACCTCTATCAGGTTGCTTCTCAGCTTCTCTTTTCTGGAGAAAGAAGCCTCAACATACTCAATCTAACATCTAAGTCCCTATTGAAACCTCATGATAAAATTTTACACAAGGCTTCCAATTCTGGAGTGACCAGTGTACTCTAAAGCATCGGCATAACCTCTGCAGTCAAATACTCCAATGATCTAGCTGTGTAGCTTTAGTCATACATGCAAACTAGGAATTACAAATTAGGAGCAGGAGTAGGCCACTCGGCCCCTCGAGCCTGCTCCGCCATTCAGTAAGATCATGGCTGATCTGATTGTAACCCGAACCCCACATTCCTGCTCACCCCCGGTAACCTTTCACCCCCTTGTTAATCAAGAGTCATGGAGTCATGGTGGCACAGATGGAAAAATTTCGGCACATCGAGTCCATGCCAGCACTCTGAGCAATCCAGTTAGGCCCATTCCCCTGCTCTAACCCGAGGCCCTGCAAGTTTATTTCCCTCATGTGTTCATCCAATTTCCTAATGAAATCATTGGTCAGCTATGCTTCCACCACCCTTGTAGGTGGCGAGTCGTACAGTGTCTGTTCAGTGAAAGTGCTGAATCTACTTGACACATTATTTTCATCCCTTATGCAGTGCAATTTTTTTTAGTGTTAACTTTAATTTGTCATTTGTTTGTCTAATTGCTTAACTGATCTAAACCCTTCTACAAATCAATAACTGCACTCTACTGCTTTTAGCCCTGTCTCAGGTGGAACGTGCTTATTATTAACTCGGCATCTAAGCACTATCAGAGAAGTACTTTAAACAGAAAGTAACTCCTGTTTAAAACCTGACCATTCATACCCTTTACTTAGTCTAAGAATTGCCTTATCCTTTGAAAAGATTTGGATAATAAGTTGCACCAGGAATTTTTTTTCATTCTTTCATGTATTGTGGGTGTTGCTGGCTGGGCCAGTCTCTTTTTCCCATCCCTGATTGCCCTACTTAAAGTGGTGCTGAACCCCCTTCTTGAACCGCTGCAGTCCCTGTGCTGTAGGTACACCTACAGTGCTATTAGGGAGCGAGTTCCAAGATTTTGACCCAGTGACAGTGAAGGAATGGCAATATATTTCAAAGTCAGGACAGTGAGTGGCTTGGAGGGGAACTTGCAGGTGGTGGTGTTCCCATCTATCTGCTGCCCTTGTCCTTCTAGATGGTAGAGGTCATGGGTTTGGAATATGCTGTTTCAAACATGCCATTGTTACCATATGGCTCATTGGTTCTGTACATTGTGTATATTGGGTGAATGGGCATGGAAGGGCTATAAGCTGGTATGGGGCCATGGGGGCATGATTTGGCACTAAGTTGAAATGGAGAAGGTCAAGGAGGCATGGAAGGCTTCCAATTCTGGAGTGACCAGTGTACTATAAAGCATTGGCATAACCTCTGCTGTCAAATACTCCAATGATCTAGCTGTGTAGCTTTAATCATACATGCAAACTAGGAAATACAAGTTAGGAGCAGGAGTAGGCCACTCGGCCCCTCGGGCCTGCTCCATCATTCAGTAAGATCATGGCTGATCTGATTGTAACCCCAACCCCACATTCCTGCCCACCCCCGGTAACCTTTCACCCCCTTGTTAATCAAGAGTCATGGAGTCATGGTGGCACAGATGGAAAAATTTCGGCACATCGAGTCCATGCCAGCACTCTGAGCAATCCAGTCAGGCCCATTCCCCTGCTCTAACCCGAGGCCCTGCAAGTTTATTTCCCTCATGTGTTCATCCAATTTCCTAATGAAATCATTGGTCAGCTCTGCTTCCACCACCCTTGTAGATGGCGAGTCGTACAGTGTCTGGGGGGGGTGTGGGGGGTGTGGGGTGGGGAGGAGAGGCATTGGTAAGACTTTGTGACCATACGTTTCAAAACATTCCCGAATTCAGACTATGATTCTCGACTCCTCTGAGGGGCCATGAACCACACGTCTCAGAGAAGCTGAGTTAGATTCCCCAAAAATTGTTGAGGGGGGAGGTGGTTGCTGAGAGATGCCTATCCTAGCAATGGAGTCACCCAGGTCAGGATTGTAGGGTGCACGCTCACTAGTCGCACTATCCCAGCACAGAAAAATTGGGAGCATCAGGAATTTTTCTTTATTCATTCAGGGAATGTGGACATCACTGGCTAGGCCAGCATTTATTGTCCCTTGCCCTTGCTCAGTCAGAGGGCTTTTAAGAGTCAACAACATTGCTGGGTCTGGAGTCACATGTAGACCAGAGCAGTTAAGGACAGCAGATTTCCTTCCTAATGGGCATTAGGGATAGGTTTTTACAACAATCATTTCATGGTCACTTTTAATTCCAGACTTTTTATTGAGTTCAAATTTCACCATCTGCCATGGTGGGATTGGAGACCAGGTCCCCAGAGCATTACCCTGGGCCTCTGGATTACTAGTCCAGTAACAATATCACTACTCCACCGCCTCCCCTTAGTGAGGGAGGGAATCCCAGAATCAGATCCTGCCCGTCATCCACCATTCTTAAATAGCTCTGGGGCCACTGCAGCTCTGTGACAAACGGACCCCAGCACAAACAGGAAATCCTCCCTCTTCTGTCCAAACCCCATAATTACTATAGCACACCTAGCCCATTTTAGATGACTTTTTAAAAAATTTTACAGAACTTTAAGTCAGCAACTCATTTTCAAAAATGTGTAAATTTTAAAATATTTGCATCAGTCCTTTTTCTTTGGTGCTGGCGTTTGATTGACATTTCTTGGTTTACAAAAAAGTACGGTGTTCTAATGTGTCATGTCTGGAATAATCTTGTTCTGTTATCTCCAGATTGCTTCAATGTATACCTGCAGAGGTGTCAATTTGTTGTGCAGTATTGTAATGAATGTAATTTCAGTTTACCTTAGCATCCTTCTTTCATTTATTCCAATTTTATTCATAGTTTTCGTTTTAAAATGCTGTGTGCAGACATCACATTACAACCTACATTAGATGCTGTGTTCAACTGGAGGTTGGTAAAACTCTTTAATTGAAAGCAGGTTTTATATTTAGTGGAAAAACTAAAAGGAAGCAGGTGAAAAATACTGGAACAGATTTAGAGACGTTGTTCTTTAGATAGAACAAGTTAATGCCACTAGAGAAAATACCATTCTAGTTCCACTAATAATTGGCTTAATTAATGGTTCACTAGGTGCAGACAGGTTTAATAGTGTATGGAAATTGCAGAGTCATGTTAATTACTGTACATTTTCCATTACAGTTACTAACAGTACCAAGCATCTTCATTGTTTTATTGCAGTGACGCTACTGCACACACAACAATCCAAGCATGTATCTTTATATCCAGTAACAGAGCTAAAACCTCACCCTATCTCCATCATTCAACAATGGGACACATCAGAACATAAATTGGCCCAGATCATCCGATCTCCAGATCATTGGAGACTGTACAAACCCCCTAAGATACGTGCTGGGACCCCTCGGAATCCCAATGCACCGACTCTGTGGGAATTGCCCAGGCAGTTTGAACTTCCCTTGGGCTATTCTCCTGCTCCTTGGGACCCTCTGAAAAAGTTCCCAACTCTGAGTTAGCGTTGGAGACTTCTGACAGTTCCAACCCTGGATAGTCATCCAGGACAAGTTAGACAGAAAAATCCTAGTCTAGCACCCGGGTAACTATGTAACTGACACCCGAATCACTCACACTGACCCTCTACCTCCCCACTCAACGCCTGACTACCTTCCTTACCACCGCCCCTCTCACCTTCACAGCTCTCCCCTGACTCCATTACATTCTCCCAGACCCCCGACTCCCCCCCAACCCGACAAACTCAACACCCAATTGCCCCAACCCCCTCCATCTTCCCCCCCCGACCCGACCTCACCACCCAAATCCCCCAACTCCGGCCGAACCGACTTGACCTCTCGACCTCACCACCCGACTCCCCCCGACCCTCCGACTCCCCCCCGACCCATCCTCAACCAACCTCACCACCCCAGCTGCCCCCTCTACCCAGCTGCCACCCTACCACCTTACCTCACCCACCCTACCCCTTACCCACTTATCTCACCCACCCTACCATCTCACCCACCTACACTTTCACCCATTCACTCACACATACTCATAACTAGCACATGGAAAATCTTCTTAAATGTCCCAGCTTTCCAGTGTGTTAGTGAACATTTACCATAATATGGTGGCCAGTGCCGTAAAAAGGGGGCGTGTCTTGCCTCCCCCCCCCCCCCCCCCCCCTCCACCCCCCCCCCCCCCCGCCCCACAATGATCCAGCAACACGAGGAAGCAGTCGGAAGTCCTGGTCGAACTGTGGTGCGGTGCAGTAAAGGAGGAGCAGAGTGGCAATCCGACAGCGATTGCCAGAAGATTCGGGCCACTTAAACAAAACCAAAGGCAGAAAGTGCTGAAGATACTCAGCAGTCAGGCGGCACTTGTGGAGAGAGAATCAGGGTTAATGTTTCAGATCGATGACCTTTCATCAGAACAGGGGATCAAAACTCAACAAGTTTTGAGCGAACAGGGAGGCAGAAAGCCGGTGGGGGGGGGGTGTACGAGGCAAGAACAAAAGGGAAGGTCTGCAATAGGTGGAAGGCAGGAGAGGTTCAATGACCAAAGGGATGATAGCGCAAGGACGTGATGGTAGGGAAACGTTTAAGAAAAAGCTTGTATTTTTATAGCGTTTTTTCACGCGACAAACAAAAGATGAGCCTCGAGGAGCTGTAAATGACAGAAACAGAATCATTACCGGTGAGCTGCTGCCTGAAGAAATGTGAGCAGTGGTTCCAATGGCCAGGCCCACGTTTAAAAATGAGCAAGTTAGTGGTGAAAAGGAGAGGGTCATTCTCACTCGACAGTGCTGTGGGGGTGTTCTCAATCCTATTGGGCAGGCGGGCTGTTAAAAATCGTCCGGGAGATATTGTGCATTGCTCCCAACATCTCCCACCACGGAGCAGGCAAGAAAGATGCCTTCCAGAAACCCGGTGTGATCCTTCTTTAGATATCAGGGTCTTAAGGAGCCTTCAGGCTCCAACTACAACTTTAACCGTGGATTGAGCAAGGAAGGAAGTCATTGTGGTCTTCCTGCCTGGAGGAGGACCAGAAGAGTCTCAAATATGCATGTTTTAAATTTGTAAACTGTTCTTGTGAGTCCAGGCAGCATTAGCACCAGCCTCCTGAACCACAGAAGGTAAATTTAGGCTCTCCTCACCAGTGGGTCCTCTTCCTATTCTCCCTAAAGGATCTTCCGAGATCTTTCAACCCCCACACAACCCCACCCGACCACCCACTCCTCACGACTTTTCCAATTCCCACCCCTGGTTAAATAGACCCTCTAGTTACCACTGAAGCAGACACCACAAGTAGGTTCAGCTTACAAACTACGGTTTATTGGCAGAAAAAGGGATTGATAGAAAGCTCTGCACCGCAGGCTTCATTTTGAAAGTTTTAATTAGGTCACCCTTGAAGTCTCTATTATTTTTAACAAATGGTATTGCATAATTTTCCACGGAAAGTATTTTGTGTTACAGAATCACAGAATTGTTACAACACAGAAGGAAGCCATTTAGCCCACCGTCTCTGCATCAGCACTTTGAATGAGCAATTCACCGAATGTTATTCTCCCACCTTTACCCCGTAACCTTGCACATTCTTCCTTTGCAGATAACAGTCTAATTATCTTTTGATTGCCTTGATTAAACCTGCCTCCCCCACACTCTCAGGTAACAAATTTCAAATCTTAACCAGCCACTGCGTGGGAAAGATTTTGCTCGTGTCTCTTTTGCTTCTTTTGCCAATTACTTTAAATCTGTGCCCTCTCGTTCTCGATCCTTTCACAAGTGGGAACAGTTTCTCCCTATCTACCCTGTCCAGACACCTCATGATTTTGAACACCTCCATCAAGTCTCCTCTCAGCTTTCTCTTCTGCAAGAAAATAACACTTCCAACCTCTCCAATCTATCTTCAAAACCCAAGTTCCACATTCCTGGAACCATTCTGGTGAAACTTTACTGCACTCTCTCCAATGCCTTCACATCTTTCGTGAAGTGCGGCGCTCAGAACTGAACACAATACTCCAGCTGAGGCCAAACTAGTGTCTTTCACAAGTTCAATATAACCTCCTAGCTCTTGTACTCTGTGCCCCTATTAATAAAGCTTAGGATACTGAATACTTTTTTAACCACTCTCTCAACCTGTCCTGCCACCTTCAATGACTAATGCACCTATACACCCAAGTGCCTCTGCTCCTGCACCCCCAGTCAAAGTTGTATCTTTTACTTTATATTGTCTTCCTACTAAAATGAATCACTTCACATTTCTCCACATTGAACATCCTCTGCCACGTTTCCATACATCCCACCAACTTGTCTACATCCTTTTGAAGTTCTACACCATCCTCCTCACCGTTCACAATGCTTCCAAACTCTGATACAGCGGCAATGTAGTTACAGCAAATGTTTGGTTTGACGAAGGAAGACAGAAACAGTTATCACATTGAAGTAGGCTCCGGAATGAATTCAGTATCTCGCACAGGCAGGAGCAACATCAACTTAATCCAAGGCCTCATGTGACATGTAAGAACCAGCCTTTACACTACATGTTTTCGGGAAAGAATAGATATTGTTACTTCACCACGATTTCTTGTTCCCTTGCAGATGGTGGTAGTAACGTTCTGGGCCTTATACTTATATGACCGAGAGTTGGTTTATCCCAGAATCTTGGACAGCTTTATACCGCCATGGATTAACCATGGAATGGTGAGTACAACAGGGGCACATTCATTGAAAGTTGCTGAAATTTGACAAAACTGCTCTGACTGTAGATGATTTTTTTTTGTGTGGGGTGAGTGCAGAAGAGAGTGAAGAGGAGAGTGAAGCTACCTGCCTTGGGAAAGCTTCGAGAATGAGCTTCCTTCCAGTGCCGCTCACCTGTACCCGTTTTCAGGGGTTAATTGAATCCTGCCGATTCTATCCTGCATCATTATGTACGATTTACATGCCTTTTTCTTTAAACAATGGGCCAGAGATACCCAAGGTGCCGCCTTTACACAGAGTAAAAGGGAAAGGACACATATGTTCTTTCTCAGAGGCACAAGGTTAACTGACAGGACTGCGTCCCAATCTGGATCTGGCCTGTGCTATCCGAGTCTTTCCCCTGGTTCTGCTGTGGGTGTTTTCCTCCAAAGATTAAGGAACCTCAATAATGCCACCAAGAGTTCAATACTCATAGTCGCTTGGTAGTACAGAACCTGAGCATTGCTGAAAAAAGAGACATGCTGTCGAAGCTTTTCATCTTGGCATTCATTAGGACAGACACAAGAATGCCAAATTTCAAAGGGACAACAATTTGCACTTCATAAGAAAAAGGTGCTGATTGGATGGCAAGTCAGCTCTGTCTGGCTGAGGCATTACCATGGAGAATGCAGTGCGGAGTGTGCCTTTTTAAAAAATTAATCAAAAGTCTGGAGGAACAATAGTTCCCTGATGCATTGTCCATGGCAATGTTTCACCCAATCAGAGCTGACTTGCCAACTAATCAGCACCCTTTTCTCATGCATTATGAATTGTTGTTCCCTTTAAAATTTGACATTCTTGCATCTGCCCTGATGAGTGCAAGATGAAAAGATTTAACAGCATATCTCTTTTTTCAGCAATACTCGGTATTAATAATGGGAACATGTGAAAATTTTCTACTGTAAAAAAATTAGCGGTGCTGACCTTGCAAACTTGAGTTGCATCTGGTGAGAACATTATGTGACACTTGGCATTAAAGTGAGGGATTCGTAAGCAACACATGAGTAAAGTGAAACTCTTAAAACTCTCTGTCTTTATCACCTTATCTCTAGGGAACTCAACAAGTAAATTTGTTTACTTTAAATCCTCTTGTGTCACAGGAACTGGTTGTAGTGGGAACAATCCAAGGTGGTAAATTGAGACTATCACACGGGGTTACATGTTTGCATAACATCAAAACATGTTGAACTGTTTAGCTTTTTCATTCTATCACATATTCATGCTAAATGATGCCAAGTACCAATGATGCTAAATGCTCTTACTGACTAACAAGGGAAATCCGTGGGCTGTGACTTTGGCACAGGTGACACAAGGCAAATTGGTTGTCTTGGTACATTGCTACTTAATTGGTCAAGTTAACGAGACTGATTCTAACTTGCCCAAATTGATGTTAGTGAGAACCTAACAGTCACAAAATGGTGTAGGTAAGCTTACCACTCGACTGACAGTGATGTTTCTGCCATTTTTAAAGGGATCCACGGGTTTCACATGTTAGGCCCCTTTCAGTATGCAAACTGGGTTGCTGTGCCATACCTAGGAGAATGTTTGCCACTCTGGGAGGCAATGGGTTTTAATTCATTCTTGTGACGTGGGCATCACTGACTAAGCCAGCATTTGTCGCCCATCCCTAATTGCACTTGAGAAGGTGGTGGTGAGCTGCCTTCTTGAGCTGTTGCAGTCCATGTGGTGTAGGTGCACCCACCGTGCTGTTAGGAAGGGAGTTCCAGGACTTTGACCCAGTGACAGTGAAGGAACGATGATATATTTCCAAGTCAGGATGGTGAGTGGCTTGGAGGGGAACTTCTAGGTGGTGGTGTTCCCATCTATCTATTGCCCTTGTCCTTCTAGATGGTAGTAGTCATGGGTTTAGAAGGTGCTGTCCAATGAGCCTTGGTGAGTCCCCACAGTGAACCTTGTAGATGGTACACACTGCTGCCACTGTACATCACTGGTGGAGGGAGTGAATGTTTGTGGATGGGGTGCCAATCAAGCAGGCTGCTTTATCCTGGATGGTTTCAAGCATCTTGAGTGTTGTGGGAGCTGCACTCACCCAGGCAAGTGGAGAGTATTCCATCACACTCCTGACTTGTGCCTTGTAGATGGTGGGCAGGCTTTAGAAGTCAATGAAATGAAACCAACAAGCCTCCAGAGGTTTTTTTTATATAAATTAAATTAAACATTTATTAATTTAACAACAGATTTAAACACATACACATGTCTGCAAATTACCTATAAAATTCTAATCGGACTAGACAGGGTAGATGCAAGAAGGATGTTCCCGATGGTGGGGGAGTCCAGAACCAGGGATCACAGTCTGTGGATACGGGGTAGACCATTTAGGACTGAGATGAGGAGAAATTTCTTCACCCAGAGAATGGTGAGCCTGTGGAATTCGCCACCACGGAGAGTAGTTGAGGCCAAAACATTGTATGTTTTCAAGAAGGAATTAGATATAGCTCTTGGGGCAAAAGGGATCAAAGGATATAGGGAAAAAGCAGGAGCAGGCTATTGAGTTGGATGATCGGCCATGATCATAATGAACAGAGGAGCAGGCTCGAAGGGCTGAATGGCCTACTCCTGCTCCTGCTCCTAGTTTCTATGTTTCTGTGTTTACTACCATAATAACTTTGAAACAAATGCCCAAATTAATCACTCCAGGTAATCTTCCCCAAGGCAACAATAACTCATAGACTTAAAAGGATACCAGGCAAAACATATTTTATCTTACAAACTCAGAATGAGGTTCTTTTCAGTTTGTTTCCTTTGCAGACAGTGACAGGCTTACAGGTGGCTTAGAGCTCACATGTCTCTGTCCCACACATAAAACCCTTTTATGTACTTACATAGCCTTACTTTGAATTTAAATTCTCAAAAAGTTCAATTTAAAATAATTTCCAATAACATTATATACATTAATATCTTCACGACAGTATCAGATTTGCACGATCTGCAGTATCTGTTTCTTTGTTAAAATCTACCCTAATATTGTTATCAGGCCAATTGCAGATACTGAATGGTATCTCCACTGAGCAAAGGGTGTTCTTGGAGCTACAAGGTATTATAAAGTTATAAAGTATTTTCAACATAGAAACGTCTCTTTCAGCCCAACAGGTCTCTGCCAGTGTTTATGCTCCACACAAGTCTCTTCCCACTCATCTAACTCTATCAACATATCTTTCTATTCCTTTCTCTAGTTTCCCCTCAAATGTATCAATGCTATTTGCCTCAACCACTCCCTGTGGTAACAAATTTCACATTCAGTTTTTCCTGAATTCCCTGTTGTTTTTATGAGTGAATGAACACGTTAAGGTCTAAGAGCAGCTGAGGGGCAAGCTATATTGAAGTTTCACACAAATAAAAAATTGAAGTTGGGAATTCTCCCATGTGTTTCCATCTCTACCTTTCAGGAAGTGCTCAGCCTCCACTAAACAACTCAATGAAATGCCATTGTTCCACTGGCCTCCTCCGGAGGTCCCCAGCATCATAGATGCCAGTCTTCAGCCAATTCAATTCACTCCGCGTGATATCAAGAAATGGCTGGAGGCACTGGATACTGCAAAGGCTATGGGCCCTGACAATATTCCAGTAATAGTACTGAAGGCTTGTGCTCCAGAACTAGTTGTGCCCTTAGCCAAGCTGTTCCAGCACAGCTACAACACTGCCATCTACCTGGCAAGGTGGAAAACTGCCCAGGTACGTCCTGTCCACAAAAAGCAACTCGGCCAATTACTACCCCATCAGTTTACTCTCGATCATCAGCAAAGCGATGGAAGGGATCATCGACAGCGCTATCAAGCAGCACTTATGCAGCAATAACCTGCTCACTGACGCCTGGTTTGGATTCCATCAGGGTCGCTCAGCTCCTGACCTCATTACATCTTTAGTTCACACAAGGACGAATGAGCTGAACTCGAGGTGAGGTGAGAGCGAACAGGCAGCTTTTGACCGAGTATGGCATCAAGGAGCCCTGGCAAAACTGGAGTCAATAGGAATTGGAGTCAACGGTTGGAGTTATACCTAGCACAAAGGAAGATGCTTGTAGTTGTTGGAGGTCAATCATCTCAGCTCCAGGACATCACTGCAGGAGTTCGTCAGGTTAGTGTCCTAGGACCAACCATATTCAGCTGCTTCATCAGTGGCCTTCCCTTCGTCATAAGGCTGGAATTGGGGATGTTCGCTGATGATTGCACAATGTTCAGCACCATTCGTGTCTCCTCAGATACTGAAGCAGTCCATGTCCAAATGCAACAAGACCTGGACAATACTCAAGCTTGGGCTAATAAGTGGCAAGTAACATTCGCACAAAACAAGTTCAAGCAATGATCATCTCCAACAAGAGAGAATCCAACCATCTCAACTTGACATTTGGTGGCACTACTATCACTGAAATCCACACTATCAACATCCTGGGGGTTACCATAGAGCAGAAACTGAACTGGACCAGCTATATAAATACTGGCTACAAGGACAGGAAAGAGGCTGGTAATTCTGCAGAGAGTAACTCATAGCTTCACTCTCCAAAGCTTGTTCACCATCTACAAGGCACAAGTCAGGAGTGCGATGGAATACTCTCCACTTGCCTGAATGTGCACAGCTCCAACAATACTCAGGAAGCTCGACACCATCCAAGACAAAGCAGCCCACTTGACTGGCACCCTATCCACCACCTTCAACATCCACTCCCTCCATCCCTTCCGGCCAATGGCAGCAGTGTGTGCCATTGACAAGATGCACTGCAGTAACTCACCAAGGCTCCTTCGACAGCACCTTCCAAACTTGCGACCTCTGCCACCTAGAAGGAGAAGGCAAGCAGACTTTTGGGAACAACAAAACCTGGAAGTTCCCCTCCAAGCCACTCACCATCCTGACTTGGAAATATATCACCGTTCCTTTACTGTCACTGGGTCAAAATCCTGGAACTCCCTCCCTAACAGCATTGTGGGTGTACCTACACCAAGTGGACTGCAGCAGTTCAAGAAGGCAGCTCACCACCACCTTCTCAAAGGCAACTAGGGATAAGACCATAAGACCATAATACGTACGAGCAGAAGTAGGCCATTTGGCTCATCAAGTCTGCTCTGCCATTCAATGAGATCATGGCTGATCTGACTCAGCTCCACTTTCCTGCCTTTTCCCCATAAACTTTGATTCCCTTACTGATTAAAAATCTGTCTATCTCAGCCTTGAATATCCTCAATGACCCAGCCTCTATAGCCCCCTGTGGTAAAGAATTCCACAGATTCACTACCCTCTGAGAGAGGAAATTCCTCCTCATCTCTGTCTTAAATGGGCGACCCCTTACTCTGAGATAATGCCCTCTGGTCCTAGACTCTCCCACAAGGAATGGGCAATAAAAATGCTGTCCTAGCCAGTGATGCCCAAATCCTGTGAGAAGAATAATAATTAAAAAGTCCCTGTGCTGTAGGGCACTGCGGCATTGTGCTACCCACCAGTTTAGACTTTTTGTTCGATACTTGGAGATGATGCAACATGGATCTCCATGCCCGGTATTGTATTATCTTTCAGAAAAGGCTAAGAGCTTGCATACTTTAAGTTGTTCTCATTCTTATATTCAAGCTTTATCATAGCACATCTGTCAGAAAATGGAACTCTCTTTGCCAGGTGTGTGCCCCCTTCACCCTTGCCCAGGTATTTGTGACAAGGGACCTATTTAATTTCAGCCAAGTGCTGAGCGATGGTGAAAATTGGACACGCATCATCTGCCTTTATTGTTGGGCAGTATTAAATACCAAAGTAGTTCTGTTTCTCCTTCAATATCTCAAAGATACAATCTACAAGGGAGTCGGGTTATGGGGGGGTGGGGGGGCAGCCAGGCAAGTGAAGTTAAGGCCACGATCAGATCAGCCATGACCTTATTGAAAGGTGCAGTAGGCTTGAGGGGCCGAGTCCCCACTCCTGCCCCTAATTCTTTTGTAAGCAAAACTTTTAGCTCAAAAAGGGAAGGAGAAAAGTTTCAGTGAACTTTACAGTCTCCTCTCTGAACATATTTTGCATGATTTTCCCTGCACTTCATCTGTTTGTTTGCAGTTGTAGCCATAGAAACTGTATTCACACCCATTTAGTTCGGGAAAATCAGTCCAGAGCAGATTCTTTGCATATTGTCAGTGTTCCTCTTACAAATAAGTTTACAATATTCATAACTGCAGGCTCAGATGAAGTAGTGGATTGTGAGAGCAAAGCCTTAACACTTGTACCCCTGAGACATGTTACTTTCACTCCTTACTGTGGCTGTTTACAGAACTTACCTTGTGACCCGGGTCAGTAATTGGTTGAGAGATCGGAGGCAGGAAGGAGGGATAGAGTGTAGTTTGACTAATGTGGTGTGACAAGTGTTTTTCTCTGAGGATCTGCTTTTCACCACATAAGACTTAGATGAAGGAATGGCAAGTTGTATATCAAGTTTGCAAATGACTGTTACTAAGTGCAGTAAGTTCTGTTGAATGGGACCAGGAAGATTCAAACGGACATAAACCAATGAAGTGAGTGGGAATAACTATAGCAAATAGAATTTCAATATAGGAAAATGTGATATCATCAACTTTGAATTTAAGAAAGTCAAATTGGAATTTTTATTTCTGAGCTGTAGAGGAGCAGAAGGATTTGGGTACTCATGTGCACAAGTCACTAAAAGATAATTAGAAAGGCTAATGGAATGTCAGTCTTTGTCTTAAGCAGATTAGCACCACAAAGTGGGTAAGCGCCTCTTCAGTGTATCGAACCTTGATCAGATCCCAAATGGACAGCTGCTTTCAGTTTTGGGTACTGCACCTCATGAGGGATATACCATATATTGGCCTTGGACTGGGTACAGCGCAGATTCACCAGAACTATAGCAGTACTAAAACGACTGACATATCAGGTTACAAGGGTATGTATTGCCTTGAGTTCAACAGGTCCAGGGGTAATCTAATGAGGGTGTTCAAAATGACAATAGGTAAGATTCAGAGCATCTAATTGCCCTGAATCATGGCATCATGGAATGGTTACAGCACAAAAAGAGGCCATTCAGCCCATCAAAACCCTCCACAAAAGGAATTTACCTTGCCCCACCGCTTCTCTTCCAGCCCTGCAATTTATTTTCCCTTCACGTGGTTTATCCAATTCTTTTCTGAAAGTTGTGACTGAACCTGCCTCCACCATGCTCTCAGGCAGTGTGTTCTGGATCCTAACCGCTCACTGTACAAAAAGGTTTTCCTTGGTGGCATCTTTGGTTCTTTTGTTAATCACCTTAAATCTGTGTCCTCTGGTTCCACCAATGGAAACAGTTTCTTTCTATCTACTCTGTCCAGACGCCTCCTGATTTTGAACCTCTGTAACAAATCACCTCTCAACCTTTCCTTCCCCAAGGAGTACAGCCCCTGCTTCTCCAACTTATCAAAGTAACTGAAGGAGGGTGGGGGAATCAAGAATAAAGGGGAATAATCTTGAAATCAGAGCCAAGTCATTCAAGAGTGAGATCAAGAATCATTTTTCACACAAGGGGTAGTGAGAATCAGTAAGTGCCTCCCCCAAAAGCCTGTGGATGATGGGACAATTGGAAAGTTCAACACTGTGATTAGCAGCTCTTTATAAGGATATCAAGGGATATTGATCCAAGGCAGGTAAATGGAACTAAGGTACAGGTTAGCTATGATCCAAACGAATGGCGGAGTGGGTTTAAGGGGCTTGGTCAACTATGGGCTGCTAAAAATCAACAGCTCTTCAAATTTTCCTGTCCCACCCACGATGATGCCCACCGGTGTTGGGGCCGGAAAGTCCCAGCCTATGCTACAGTTCTGTTTTTTAATATTAGGGACGTGGGGTCAAATTTAGAGTCAGGCCTTTTGGGAGTGGAAATTAGGAAACTGGCTGGTGGAAATTTGGAACTCTCTGCTGCAAACGGCAGTTGATGCTGGGTCAGTTGTGTAATTTTGAATCTGAGATTGATAGGTTTCCATTACTCACCGATACTAAGGGATATGGGGGCAAAGGCAGGGATATGGAGTTCGGTTCATTGCTAAAGAATTTTCTCTACCTCTAGCTACAGCGATCAAACTTCAACTAGAAAATGATAATTGCATCGGCAGTGAGCAGGCCTTTTATGCAGAGGCTAAAAACAGGTGTCACACAAGCTCAAGCGTGATACTTCCCATCACTGGACAACCAGATGCGGTGGAAATGCAGTCAGTCATATCTGAGACTGACTCCACTGATCTACTTAAAGGCTTTCCGGCTGGGAGCTTATCTCAAAATGGGAATTTCTTTAATAAAGCAGATTACCTGCTGACACACGACAACTTTCATTTCCTTTACACTGAAGACACAAAGTTAATGGAGAAGAAAATCCATGAGCACCAGTTGTAAGGAAATAACGAATAGACCCAAAATGCTTATACGTCTGTACAGGCCTTCTACCTAAAAGAACTGTAATGGTCCTACTTGCCATTGCTGGTGGGTGAAGCCCTTTGCAGCTATATAAATATATCATATATGTATATATTTAGGCCACTTAAAAGCAAGTGATTCCGGTTTCCTTTCTCGATTGGAATGGCACTTATGTTTTTCCAGCATTTTTAAGCACAGGGTGACTGAGTAGTCCACAGCTGTAGGTTCCAACCCAGCTGCGGTCTGACCCAATTTCACAGGAAGTACACATTACCAGGAACAGACATGATAAGCCGACTACTGTCCTATCACTTTTCCTGATCTGCTGGGTGCCCTGAAATGCTGGGACCACTTTGAATTAATTTTGGTTTCTGTTGAATAAGTACGTTACACCATGCCACATGGAAGGTCAAAGACGCATTTATTCTCAGTTAAAGGGCTACCACTTGTCCTGCCATGGTCTGGTCTTCCAGTGTTTGTTCAGACCCTGTGTTCAAATTGGCAGAGTTTCAGATTGTATGTAATTGAAATGAGCATTTTCCCTGACCATGTCCTTTGTCTCCCAACTGGATGCATTAGCCTGGAAATGACTGTTCAGCATAAATACTTACACTGGTGGAAATTATGCCCAGGGGAATGAGGTCAGGAAATTGTTAGTTGCTGAGCTGGCTCACATCCTGCTCATGGAGCACCACCTTTGAAATCCCTTCACTGCTTCAATGCTGGCAGAATGTGCACTGTCTTTGCGAACAACGCTGCTGCCTAACAGTCAATGGGGGAGCCTTGGGCTCTCCTGCCCCTCCAGCGTTAACCTCGGCCGGGTTCTTGCATGGTGGGGGGGGCGGGGTGGGGACTGAAACCCAGCCGCCCTGAGCGTTGCTCCCCATCGGCTTGGATGGTCACAAAGAGAAATGGAGGGAATGCCGGGAATATCGGAGAGCGGCTTGTGCAGGCCCACCACCTGTTTGCCACCCACTTTATCGACAGGCTCGGTAGGGCACAGCTGCCTGGCGGCGATAGGGGAAGCACTGCCTCCACAAGCTTGGGTTCAGCTCGGACAGCATTTCAGAGCCATTCATCTGCCTTCAGAGCAGCTGCAGCCAGTCCCCCAGAAAACCAATGGTGCTGTCAGTGCCAAGGTCTCTGGCTCTCTCAAGTCATAGTAACGCTCGCCATGTATGGCTGTACTGCCCGCATGTATGGCACACTTACCAGCTGCAGCTTACGTCAGAGGCTAGACTGGGTGAGCGCAGCATACTTGCTGCATCAACCAACGCTGGTATTTTAATCTGATCACTATATGGCTTTCCCAAACACCTTCATCGTCTTTCCTGATCCTGGATTAAGGCTGGCTGCTGGGTTACAGTACGACAGCTGTTCGAATCCACGTGGATTCACTTGTGCAGGTTCCTAGGGGTGGCCTTGCCAACCCACTCTTTTGGCGTTTGCCCGTAGCTGCTGGACAAGGTTGCGTGTGGTGTCACCCTGAAGGACATACTCCAGGAATACATACCCCTGCCACCAGGCGATCCCCTAGTCTGTGTCCAACCCCTGCAAGAGAGATAAAGGCAAAATACTATCGATGCTGGAAATCTGAAACAAAAACAAATAATGCTGGAAAAACTCAGCAGGTCTGACAGCATCTGTGGAGAGAAAGACAGAGTTAACGTTTCGAGTCCGTATGACTCTTCTTCAGAGCTTAGAGAAGAAGGGCCTTGCAACAGAGAGCTGCCCCAGGGCTGTTCTCTCTTGACCTTCTCCATGTAACCTCGCAGCATATTAAAATTAACACTTCAACAGCAAGAGTCTGAGCATTCACCAAAGACAAGGCTTAGACATGAGTGAAGATGGTTACAGTAATTGTGCCAGTGGACTAATAATCCAGGATAAGTGAGTTTGAATTCAACAGTGAGAGATAGGGAAGGAAACCTTTGGTGTCCTTACCCAGTCTACCTCAGATGTAAGTTGCAGTAGGTATGTCTGCCATACATACGTGCAGTACATGGTAAGCATTCCTAAGCTGTCAGGTTGTGAGGAGGACTTGCATGGGGCTGATTATGTGGCAGTTATTTGTCACCGAAAATAATTTAGAAATCGTACTGTGGCACATTTTTCTCAAGCTTGCCATTTATATATTTGGAGCAAGTGACACTACTCTCCCTCTCATAGGAACAGCAGGAGGCCACTCAGCCCCTCAAGCCTGTTCCGTCATTAGATAATGACAGATCTGTACCTTAACTTCCCTTATCTGCCTTCAGTCTGCATCCCTTGATTCTCTTACCTATTCTCTACAAAAAATCTATTGATCAAAGTCTGTGAAACTTGAGTTGACCCCAGCATCTGCAGCTTTTGGTGGGACAGAGTCCCAACTTCCCACTATGAGCAACTCCCTGCTCCCAGGGTTACTGTACCACTCATTTCTGTGCAGCGTGCGCTGCAGTGCTGAAGAGGACAGCTCTCCTTTCCCTTACTTATTCTTCTACAAAGCACTTTGTGCTGCAGGTGTGACTTTTTAAATTCATTCTTGTGATGTGGGCATCGCTGGCTGGGCCAGCATCTCTAATGGCCCTTGAGAAAGTGGTGGTAAGCTGCCTTCTTGAGCCGCTACAATCCATGTGGTGTAGGTACCTCCACAGTGCTGCTACGGAGGCAGTTCCAGGACTTTGACCCAGCGACAGTGAAGGAACGGCGATATATTTCCAATTTAGGATGGTGAATGTTTTGGAGTGGAGCTGCCAGGTGGTGGTGCTCCCACCTATCTGCCGCTCTTGTCCTTCTAGATGGTAGCAGTCGTGGGCTTGGAAGGTGCTGCCTCAGGAGCCTTGGTGAGTTCCTGCAGTGCATCTTGTAGATGGCACTCACTGTTGCCACTGTGCGTCGGTGGTGGAGGGAGTGAATGTTTGTAGATGTGGTGCCAATCAAGCCAATACAATTATTTAAATGGGTGCTGCAGCACTTTAAATGAGCCTCAGTTGTTAACTTTAAGGAAATGCTTCAGTATCACAAAAGCAGCTGTTCTGGTCAGTATCTCGTTGCTGTTTGTGGGAGCTTGCTGTGTACAAGTTGGCTGTCATGTTTCCTACATTACAACAGTGACTACACTTCAAAAGTACTTCCTTGGCTGTAAAGCACTTTGGGACATCCTGAGGCCATGAAAGGTGCTACAGAAATGCAAGCCTTTTTTTTTGGTTCCTTCTTTTTTGCTTCTTTTTGCTCCTGGTCCAACTGAAGCCCTTCTGTCCCGATATTAACCCATTACTGCTCTCCTGCTTAACTCTTCCTTTGCTGCAATTGCAAATTGATTTCCCCATGGAATGACCTCTGAGCTATCCTGTGTGTTTCACTTAGCCATCTTTGCAGGACCTCCAGACGTACATCACTGCCTCCTTAGGAGCAGAACCTCTAATGACCCTTTCCTCTTCTTTCGCCAACCTTCCTGCCCAACATGCCTGCAGAAAGCTAACCAACCCCAATTTACTTCCTATCCTGCCCACCCCAATCCCTACTGCCCATGTGGATTCTGCCAGTGGGTCAATCTCCGTATTTTCCTCCAGAATAGCCATTCGCTCATGAATAAGGCCCTTGCCATCCATGAGCTTATTGTGGACGATTGAATTGCCACATCTCTGTCCTTGCTGACCAGCAATCCATCTCCCAACTTTTTTCCTCTCCAAAATCCTTGAGCATGTTGTCACATATTATGGCCCTCTTTCTCCATTCCTGCATTCAGGTATACTCTCCTGTCACAACACTGAAATGGTCTTAACCAAACTCATCACTATCTGATTGCAGCCGGAACATCTCAATCAATGGCTTCTCTTCACTATCAGACTAAGCGATGATTTCAACTCCTAAGTTATTCTCGTTTTTTTGAATTGTCCTCTCAACAGCTTGTTTTGTTTCCTAATTTTCTGGGTTTTTAAAAAACATTCATTCTTTACCTTCTGATCTTTTGACTGGCTTCTAGATTCTTGCACTTCAGTTGTGACTGCGCTAGCATTCAGGTCAGAGACATGCTGCTGCTGCTGTAATAAAGTGGTTGTACACTTTTTGCACAGTTCTGAATCTCGAACCCACTGATTCAGTCACTCTTTCACCTGATCTCTCTGGTTAATAATCTCATCATGTCTCTGAGTGCAAAAATGAGCACTGCAAGCAAGAAGCTCTCACACCCTTTCACTTTTTAAACTTCTTCTGGTTAATCCCATCTTGGATAAACTCTAGTTTCTGCCTGAAGATCTATTTAACATTCTTGGATGACATAATTCCATCTGTTCTTGTGCAAGTGTCTTTGGTCAGTGATGGGTCTGTCAAAGTCTCCACACTTGCCAATGGTTTCCCCTCCTGAGAAGCATGCTGGCTGAACCTGCTATCACAGGGCACTGTACTTTCTCTCAAGAAGTGTTCATGATCCAGCCAGTTCCAACTGGGTCACCATTGTTGGTTTCTGAGCCCCCTAATTGTTATAGGAATGGACTGGCAAAAAGTTCAGTTGTGAGACTACTTTAGTGTGATAAGGTCAGAATGAGTTTATTAAGTTTTCTGCTGAGTCATAACAATAAAATCAGGCGGTGATTTAGTCAAATGTGGGCTTTACACTACCCATATTATGACTGGACCGGGAGGGAACAATGACTTCTCCTCTTGCAGCTTTTGGTCTTCAGGCTTCTCTGTTTGTCTCTCTCCTTTACTCTTCTGTCTTCTTCCCTTGCCTCTAGGTTTCTCCACTCTGTGAATATGATCAGGAGGCTCTCTTTTATCCTGGCTCTTATCCTTTTGTCAACCCCTCCTTCTCCCCGATCATTTTCAGCCCCATGGTAGGTGGAATAGTTCACCTGGCTGTTGGTGACCTTACATAATTATGCTTTGCCCTTCACATTTACCACTGTACCTCATGAATTTTACATCCTGTGGTATCTAATCTCTTGGCGTGACATTCCTGCCTTTAGCCTACACAAGCTGCCTTCAGAACAAAAACTCCAAGAATCCGTCTACCTTGGCATCATTCTGTACTGTGCCCTATTTCTAAGTTTTCCCATTCTGCCATACCACCAAGATGAGTTTCTAATAACTTTTGATGTTAGTTTCTAACAATAAAGTCAGATTTTAAGTATTGATATTCTGCTAGCAATCTTATGTGCACTATTACATTTAGAGTCTCCTAAGGACGTATGTTTGTAGCAAGCTCCTGCACCAGCCCACCAACCACCGCCCCCCCCACCCCCCACCGCTTCCTCATCTACATGGCAACCTTATTCTGTGACATTAGGTTACCTATATGTACACTTATGACACTCAGCACTACAACACCAGACTATTTTCAACCTCCTATTTGACCCTCAGCTAAGCTCTGACCCCTTCATCTCCATCACAAAGACTGCCTACTTCCACCTTCGTAATGTCCATCACATCTTTTTCATCTCCGAGCTCCAGTTGTCTAAAGCAGGTCACCCATACCCTACCCTCTGTAAACCCCAACTCATCCAGAACTCTGCTCTCCGATTCTACTCTGTACTATCCTCCTTATTCACGTGCTCGCTGACCTGCAATTGAAAACTTGCATTCACATGTTTAAATGTCATTGTAGCCTTGTCCCTCCATATTTCTGTAACCTTCCCCCTCGTTAAATCTCTGTTCCTCTATCTCGGACTTTGTGCACTTGTACAGTTCCCCCCTCCCTCGCCACCATTAGCGGCCTTGTCTCCAGCTGCCTAGGCCCCATCTTCTGCAACTACCTCCTTAAATCCCTCCATCCCTCCACTTCTCCTCCTTTAAGGCTTCCCTTTAAAATCCACCCCTTTGATTCATACGGGCAGAACTTTCAGTTTGACGTGAGGGGAGGGCAGGTCCTGCACGTCCGCGTGTAAAATGGCGGCGGGGACCCAGTCGCGGGAGCCGATTGGGTCTGTGCCCGCGCCCGTGCCTATCCCAGCTCCGCCCGCCCGACAGGCAGGAAATTCCGCCCATAGAATTCGTGGAATGTTGCGGCACAGACGGAGAGGCCCTTCAGCCCATTGTGTCCTGTGCTGGCCCTTTGAAAGAGCTATCAAATTAGTTCCACGCCACCACTCTTTCCCCAGAGCCCTGAAAATGCTTTCCTTTCAATTATTTATCCAATTTCCTTTTGACAGTTAAAATTGAAGATCACAACAACGTGCTGTATTAAAAATAAAAAATCCTCATGACACCTCGATGTCTTTTGTATGTCACTGGTGATCATTATTTTGGTCACACCTCTTAGATGGCTTGGCACCTATTGATTTTTTTTTTTCTGATTATACCTCTGAGAAACACACTGGGACATTCTTGTATGTCAAAGACTGTAAATACAAATTGATTTTAGTGACGATAGTTTAACATCTATAACGTTTTAGAATAAAGGTGGCAATTTGGTTTAGCAATTTAAAAAAAAAATGTTGTTTATCACATATTCTAAGGCGGAGGTCTCCTTAAGAGATCTTCCCCCTGCACAGCAAAATTGCTCTCGCTACCGACCACGCAGAGCGTTCCCATGTGGTCAATCCTTCCTCTTGTTCTCATGAATGTCCCTTGCTGTGCTCTGGTGAATAGCTGTTAGCTCATGGACAGACAGTACTGGAATGATTTCTGACTTGTCTGCTTAAGATTTATTTTCAATATGACGACCTTAAATTCCGATGTGTTTTTGCATAAGAATGTTCGTCCATGCCAACTCCTGACTTCAGACCCTGCGTCAAGCGCTGGGAGCCTCCTCTCTGGTCAGCCGCGGGTCAGCCCAGTGCTTCCCAGAGTCAGCTTTGCATAGTGCGCATTTTGCCAAACATTCCTAGGAATTTCCAAACAGAGGGAGGCTCCAGGGGTGTGAAGAGTTGATGATACTGTCGACGCCCAACAAAGCAAACTGAAGAAGCATGAAAATTTACCCTTTCCCACATCCACTTCCAGGGCATACCATCAAAGCAGCGTAGTGAAAAGGAGATTCTCAGAGTAAAGACCAACTTCCTCTACTTCAGAATCCAAGTCCTTTGAATTCATGTGTCTTTTAAGTCTCAAAACAAAGATTATAGAATCTAACAGCACAGAAAGAGGTCATTTCACCTATCATATACCTGCGCCAGCCCTTTTTAAGAACTGTCCAATTAATTTCACTTCCATACAAGCCCGGCAATCTTTTATTTCCCTTTCTAGTATTTTACCCAATCCCCTTCTAAAGTTACTATGGAATCCGCTCCAACTGTCCTTCTGGGCAGACTATTGTAGATGACTATGTTAAAACAAGTCTCCTCATCTAAGATAAAAGCAAAATACTGCGGATGCTGGAAGTCTTAAACAAAAACAGAAAATGCTGGAAAATCTCAGCGGGTCTAGCAGCATCTGTGGAGAGAGAAACAGGGGGAAAGATTTTCCCCCTGTTGAGGGGGGAAGTGCAGGAGCAGATGTGGGCGGACACGCCTCCGATCGGCGCCACCAATCGGGGCGCGCCGCCATTTTACGTGGGTGGGCCAATTAAGGCCTGCCAAGTGTGACGTCTGCCAGGAAGCGCTAAGCGCTCTCTGTGCGGGCTGGGGGGGGGTGGGGGGCGGGGTTGGGGGAGGGAGGGTGCTATTCCCTCCGCCAGGAATGTGCTTTTTCACGCATGCAAACGAAAGAGCGCACAGATCACCCCGAGGCTGAATGCTGCCTCAGGGAGATCGGCTCTGATTTAAAACTTTTATTAAACATGTTTAAACAGTTTCCCTGCCATGACCCCTCACGTGACACTGTCACATGACTTGGGACATGCCCATTAGTTTTATTGAAACCTTTCTTATCTCGCCCGTCAACGAGGTTTGATGCTTTCTCTGAAGCCCGCCAGGGCTCCCGGCCTGCCCGTTTGACCTTAAAGTCGGACGGGCAGGTCCAAATACGACGATAATCAGTTTTTCAATGGCCTCAATAGGCTGTTGACAGGTTGGCTGGCGCGCAGTTGACTCGGCTGTGCCCCCTCCGACCTGAAAATGGAAATGACGTGGGGTGGCATTGGGAGTTCCACTCAGTGTCACCCCGCATCATTTTACGTGTCGGAGAGCGGGCCCCACATCCCCCCATCGCCGACCGGAAAAACCCGCCTAAGGTTGATGTTTTGAGCCCGTATGATCCTTCTCCTCATCTCCCAGCTTTTTCTTTTGCCCGTCACCTTCAAGCTGTGTCCTCTGGTTTTCAACCCTTCTGCCAGTGGAAACAGTTTCTCCCCATTTACTCGCTCAAAATGCCTCATAATTTTGAGTATCTCTGCCAAATTTCTCCTTAATGCTCCTTGCTCTAAGTAGAACGATATCAGCCTCTCTTGTTTTTCTTCATAACTTGTAGAAAGTGCGATGTAGCGTGCAGGGAGTTCTGAAAGTGTATAAATCGAATTATTATCAGTCATTAGAAACTTACCGCATATAATGAAAAGTGGTATTGGTGTCTTTCCTGATAATGTTAGTTTGTGGTTAACTCTCTTTGAAAGATCATTACTTGGCAGTGAAGTACAGGTCAGTAAATTGTGATAGCTGTGATACAGTTCTCCCTCCATTATTGCCCCATGTCAGGATGTCAGCTTTGCAAGATTACCCCATTGTCTCCTGGAGCTCTTCCCCTTGAATGCAGAAACTTAAAAACATAATTAACCATCAGTGGCTGAACCAATTTTGCTGGAGACCCCTATTATTTTAGCCAGACTCAATCACCTTGGAACTGGGCAAGTTATAAGAACATGAGAAACAGGCCATACAAAACCACCCCCCACCCCTGAGCCTGCTCCACCATTCAGTGCGATCACTGGCGATCTTCTGCCTCAGCTCCAGCTGTCTGTTCTATCCCATATCTCTTAATTCCCTTAGGTGCCCAAAAATCCAACAATTTCAGTCTCGAATATACTAAATGACAGAACATGCACAGCTCTCTGGGGTAGAGAATCCCAAAGATTCACATCTTTTTTAAACATAGAAACATAGAATCTATAAGCAGGAGTAGGCCATTCAGCCCTTTGAGACTGCTCCACCAGTCAATATGATCAAGGCTGATCCTCGATCTCAACGCCATATTCCCGCTTTCTCTCCATACCCCTTGATGCCCCTAATATCCAAAAATTTATCAATTTCTTTCTTGAATATACTCAGTGACTTGGCCTCCACAGCCTTCTGTGGTAGAGAATTCCACAGGTTGACCACCCTCTGAGTGAAGAAACTTTTCCTCATCTCAGCCCTAAATGGCTTACCCCGTATCCTGAGACTGTGGCCCCTTGTTCTAGACTCAACAACCAGGGCAAACATCCTCCCTGCACCCAGTCTGTCTAGCCCTGTTAGAATTTTATACGTTTCAATCAGATCCCCTCTCATTCTTCTCAACTCTAGTGAATACAGGCCCAGTCGAACCAATCTCTCCTCATACGATAGTCCTGCCATCCCCGCTATCAGCCTAGTAAACCTTCGCTGCACTCCCTCTATGGCAAGTACATCCTTTCTTAGGTAGGGAGACTAAAACTGCACACAATACTCCAGGTGTGGTCTCACCAAAGCCCTGTATAACTGCAGTAAGACATCTGTACTTCTGAAATCAAATCCTCTAAGAGAAAAAATTTCTGCTATTTTCAGTCCTCAATGGCATTTATTCTGAGGCCCTAAATGGCCTACCCCATATCCTGAGACTGTGGCCCCTGGTTCTAGACTCAACAACCAGGGCAAACATCCTCCTAGAACCCCCTGGTTCTAGACTATCTATCCAGGGGAAACAGCTTCTCAGCGCCAACTGCAGCAAGCACTCTTAAAATTAAACGTTTCAATAAAATCTCCTCTAATTTTTCTAAATTGAACAGAATTCTGCTCCATCTCTCTTCACAGGGACCATGTTCTGCTGCGAGGAAACATTTTAGCGAGCCCTTGTTGTGTGCCTTTGACCACATAATATCCTTGCTTAAGTAAGGAGACCAAAACTGTTCGCAGCTCGGACACACCAAGGTGGGACTTAAAGTGAGCTGGCTGTAAACTTGGCATCTGATGCCGTCCTATCGCAGTTCTTTCAGAAGGCTTAGATTGAATCATTGGCTTTCCCAGTGTGATTCCCCGTTATGATTTTTCCAAATATTTCTGTCACCTGGCAAACAGCAGGTCAGAATTCATGGGGTAGGATTTAGCGTTCTTCCCGGGGTGGGCGTGCAGCCTGACCGGATTGGGCGTAAAATAACGCGCGATTGTGTCAGGCGGGTGCCCTGGCGACATCGTGCACCCGCGCGATATCTTGGCCGGTGGGCGCAAGCGAGGGTCGCCAGCACATCTGCCGACAATTAAGAGTCCTGTTAACCAAATCATTGAAACCCGTTTCTCGCTGGCCGTCCAGCCTCACAGTCGGCGGGCTGGATAATCGGCCTCTGTATTTTTTAATGAAACCCCACCCCCACGGGCGGGGATGAGGTTTCCAACAGTGATTTGAAAAGAAAAAAACATTTTTTTGGACATCGTTTTTAACATGTCCCCTTTCGTGTGACTGAGTCGCATGTTGGGGGTGGGGGGTGGGGGTGGGGGGGTGGGGGGTCACGTCTCTCTCAGTTTTGAAATCTTTATTTTTGTTTCTACAATTCCTCAGCTCCCTGAACCAGCTCTGTGCCTTCAGGGAGATTTCAGTGCGCGCTCTCCCCCCTTCTCCCCACCCACCCCTCCCCCCACCACCACCCCCCCCCCACCCCCACCTCCCCGACCCGCCCACTGCACCCGCCCGACGACTGGAAAATCCTGCCCATGGCGTTCTGACCAGAGCGGGCTCTGAATTCCCGCTGACGCTGTAATCATGGCCGGGGGGGCAGAAATTTGCAGCTGGTGGGCGGGTGCGCGCCCAAGCCGATCGGGGTGGGGGGGGGGGGGTGTAAAGTAGGCGGGAGGAGACGCCGGGGCAAGCGTCCCGAAGTCATCCCGCGAGCGCGCAATCCTCCGGTCGCCGGGCGCGTGTGGGATTCAGAACCGCTCCCGTCATCAATTCAGAGGCCAGTTAAGGCCGTTGAAAACCCAACTGAAGCCGATTTCGCTTTGCCCGCGCGACTTGGCGCTCATCGCCCGGGATAACCTGGCAGGGGGGCAGCCCACATTTTGCAAAACCTCATCCAAAGCCGGGGTCAAAAGGGTCACCAGCATTGCCAGCGGGAGCTGTGAGGAGGTTAGGAGATAGTTTGCTGTTGCGTGCTTATTTGAACTTGACAGCTTCATCTCCATTCTGAGTTTCATTCTTAGCATTTCTAGACTTCATACCAGGACTCATTGGTGTCCCTAAGGCCCCCGGAGGACTTAAGAAAGTGTGGTCCCTTCCAGGTGTCAGACAGCCTTCTGTTACCCTGGTAATGGGGATTGGGGTCTCCGCTGGAGGCACCTCCTCCTCTGAGGAAGAGAGGGGCAGAAGGGAGAGGAGGGCAGGTGTCTCCATGCAGCATCCAGGGGAGGGACCTGTGGGAGGAGAGGCGCAGGCACAAGGGGCGCAGGGTCAGCAGGTAGTCCAAGGTGGTAGGGCCCACAGAAGATGCCACTATCCTAGTGCCAGGGTTTCCAGGTGGCGATGCAGCTACCTCAATGTGCCCAAGGTGCAATAATACCAAAGGAGACTCCACCTCTCCAGGGAGACCGTGAGCTCCATTTGTCAGATGATTGGGCCTGAGATCACCTCCGACTGTTTGGGTGGACACCCCATACCAGTGGCTCCGGAGGTCACAGTGACCCTCAACTTCTATGCCTCCGGCTCTTTCCAGGGCTCAGTGGGGGATCATCGTGGAGTCTCCCAATCAGCTGTCCACAGTTGTGTCAAGCTGGTGACAGAAGCTCCGTTCAGGCGGGTAATGATTTTTATTCATTTCTGTATGGACGAGGCCAGTCAGGCTGATGAGCCAGAAGCTTTGCAGCGATTGCTGGGTTCCCCGGCATCCAGGGTGTAATTGACGGCTCACACGTTGCCATCAAGGTGCCAGCAGGTTAGCCGGGTTCCTTTGGCAACAGGAAGGGATTCCACTCCCTGAATTGCTGAGAGCTAGTATGCAGGTACAACAGGTAATAAGGAAGGCAAATGAAATTTTGGCATTTATTGTTAAAGGAATAGAGTATAAAAATAGGGAAGTGTTATTGCAACTGTACAAGGCATTTGGTGAGATCGCACCCGGAGTACTGTGCACAGTTTTGCTCCCCTTACTTGAGGAAGGATGCAGATGCATTGGAGGCGGTTCAGGGGAAGTTCACTAGATTGATTCCAGAGATGCAGGGCTTGTCTTATGAGGAGAGATTGAGCAGTTTAGGCCTATACTCGCTAGAGTTTAGAAGGATGAGAGGGGATCTAATTGAGGTATATAAGATGCTAAAGGGGAGAGACAAAGTAGACGTGGAGCGGATGTTTCCCCTTGTGGGGCATTCTAGAATGAGGGGCCATAGTTTTAGGCTAAGGGGTGGTAGATTTAAATCAGAGATGAGGAGGAATTACTTTTCTCAAAGGGTCGTGAATCTGTGGAATTCATTACCTCAGAGTGCAGTGGATTCCGGGACACTGAATAAATTTAAGGAGGAGATAGACAGATTTTTAATTAGTAACAGGTTGAAAGGTTATGGGGAGAGGGCGGGATATTGGAGTTGAGGCTGAAATGAGATCAGCCATGATCGTATTGAATGGTGGGGCAGGCTCGAGGGGCTGAATTTTCTACTCCTGCTCCTAGTTCTTATGTTCTTATATTCACTCCATGATTGTCCAGATAGTGTGTGACCACAGGATGCAGATTCTGCAAGTCTGTGCAAGGTACCGAGGCTGTTCCCACGACGCCTACGTCCTCAGACACTCCCAGGTGCTGAGGCTCTTCAGTGCTCCAGCCCTGCTGGATGGATGGCTGATGGGTGACAAGAGCTATCCGTTGAAAAGGTGGCTTATGACACCTCTCCACCACCCAAGAAGAGAGGCAGAGCATCGTTACAATAGGAGTCATGCCTCCACAAGTGATAGAGAGGACCATAGGTCTTCTGAAGATGCGCTTCTGATGCCTGGACCGTTCAGAGGATGCACTACAATACACCCCAGAGCAGGTGTCACTGAGAGTGGTTGTATGCTGCGCTCTCCACAGTCTGGCACTGGCAAGGGGAGACCCAATGGAGGAAGAGGATCTTGATGCAGCTCCACAGGCCACAGGGGATGAATCCAATGGTGAATCAGAAGAGGAGAACAGAGAGGAGAATGCTGGGGGCATGGAGGCAGACCTCTGTATCTACCAGGGGCACCAGGGACGCCTTGATCCAATGCTTCTTCGGCTAGGCTGCCAAGGATCTGTTTCCACCTCATGCCAGGGCTGCAGCCTCCACCCTGGATGTCTGAAATGACCCTTTCATTTGAACCCAAAGAACACTCAGTGCCTGTGCAATAAAGTTTAGAGCCACTCACATCCAGCAGTATGTATTGGTGTACCCCGCACCAATAAAATACAAAGGTGAAGCTACTCAGGCCATTAGGACAAAACCAAAATTGATCTCATTTTGACAATCCAAAAAAATTAACTTCATCTTCCCTGGTCTTAATTCCCAGACCAGAAAACATAAACAAAACATTACACAACAGAAGATCACCTGTGACCAGTCCCCCTTCTGCTAATGGTGTCTTAAACTTACATTGGCGAGCGCTACATCTTGGTGACCCTCCCTCACTGACACCAACATTGGAGACAGCTGATGACTCTGCTGTCTTGTTGGCCTTGATGACCTTGGCATCGTCCTCTGGCCAGTGGAGCCTGTGCTGGCCCCACCTGGGAGGGAGCGGCCAGTGCCATGGCTGGCATCTCTCCAGTCATCGCAGCCTCATCAGATGCCAAGGTCACTGGCAGAGGGGTGGAGGAGCTGCTGCCATCATCCAGAGCGCCTTGAGAGGAGCCCACAGAGGCGACAGATAGCTCGTGTGCCAACTGTGGTCGCTCTGGACCTCCATGCTCACCATTGATGGACGGGCACCTAGCTGGGATACTGGGTGCCTCATCCATCTCCCACACTGGCACTGACCACCTAGGTCATTGCCAGTGTGAAGGCTTGCAAGTCCGAGCACAGCCCCAGGAAACCCATTTCTGTCCCTGGAGCTGCCTCTCCATGAGAGTTGCCACTCCCTCAATGGAAGAGACAATGCGCTCGGTCATGAGGGTTAACGCAGTGCTCATGCCCTGCATGGGCACCTCTACAACAGAGACCATGGCACGTATGCCCTCATGGATCTCCGCCAGATCTTCCAGCATATCCCGCTGGACATCCAGTATCTGTGGCCTAATGGTTGACTCCAGAGGCTCATCATCTGCCTTTGACTGAGCATCATCGTTTGACTGCCAGCGCCCTGAGCACGCTCTGCCTCTGCAGCTCCTCAAGTGAGTGTGAAGTGCCCTCACTGCTGTGCTCCGACATACTAGCCGAGGATCTAGTGCCCACTGAGGTGCTGGTATCTGCGCTGATGCCTGGTCCAGAGAAGAGGTGTGATGCTGGTGCACATGAAGACTGGCAGCCCTCTGACATCAGCGGTGGCTCTTCAGAGTCCTGCATTTGAGAGCGTGCTGGTGAATCTAAGGGAGAACAACCACATGCCATTAGTTTAAGTCATCACTTTGTCACTGTGCATGCCAGGCACCCTTGTGAGACAATGGAGATCTGCATCATGGTGCCATCCTCTTTCAATGATCAAAAGGGAATCGAGTTTTGAGGTTCCCATCGATGATGGGACTACTGAACCGCTGCAGTCCATGTGGGTGCACCTACACCACAGGGATGGCAGTGGTTCAAGAAGGCAGCTCACCACCACCTTCTCAAGGGCAACTAGAGATGAGCAATAAGTGCTGGCCCAGCCAGCGAAGCCCATATCCCATGAATGAATAAACAAAAATGGGGAATGCAGTTTTGAGGCTCCCATCAATGATAAGACTACACAAGAATGTTTGCACCATCCGAAACTCTCACCTCTGTGCACTGCAGTCCGACATTTGTCTGACACCCCAGCCTCTCCGCAGCCGGTTGACCGAGCTGCTCTCCAGGTCCAAGGCATCCTGCTCATATCTGGTTAGGATTAGGAGGTTTGGGGAACCTCTGCCTGTCCACGACCTTCCAAATGTTGTTATGGGTCATCTTCTCCCGAAAGGACAGAGGAGCATGGAATACTCCCCTCTCTACCTGCAACGCCATTGCAGCCTGGCCAACCCCACCTGAGGAGCACCTTGCAGGGCACACCCAAGTTGTGGCCCTTGAGCCACATTCCAAGCAACCAGGGCTCACCCCCTTGGCCAGCTCTGGCGTCATTGACAGTTGGCATTCAGACTCACCCCTGAGCTCCATTGGGGGGAGGACAGCCAGACCTTAACACTTCACCACTCTGATCCATGCCAACACAGTACTCACCCTCCCCGCGTGCAGCAGCTTGTTAAACCTTTCACGGCACTGCACCCATGTGTGCCACAAAACATCATGGCTGCTGACCAGCCCTGCCACCTCCTCCCAAGCTCTTTTTGTCAGGCGCAGTGGCCTCCTCCTTCCATCCCTGGGGACGAGGGTGTCCCTCCTGGCAGCCACCTCCTCCAGGAGGACCGCGAGGCACTCATCCGAAAACCGGGCGGGGGGGGGGGTGGTGGAGGGGCCGAGTGCCCACCCAACCTGCCTCCAGCCACACACTTGATGCCATAACTTCACTGTTCACCACCGCAGAGGCTACGTTCTTCCCTGACCGTCTCCAAGGAGCTGCCTGGGCCGTTTTTAAACTGACCGCCAAGGTCACCATTGGACCCGGCGGCCGACAGAGCGCCCCCCCCCACCCCCCCCCCCCACCCACCCATTCCCACCTGGCTCTTCCCGACCTTTGGGAGGACGCGTTTCACGCTGGACAGGCCTCAATGGACCAGTCGGCGCAAAATCACGGTGGGGGTCCGACTGTGGGCGGCGGCCTGTTTCTCAGCCGGCTGCGGCCCCCCTGATTGCGCCCGTCCGCCAAGGGTAAAATTCAGGCCTGGGTTTCCGAATACTGTTCTAGAACTAATGTGGCTGAGGCAGGACTTACTAATGACACCAAGGAGGCTTCATGCTAATGTTGAGAAATGGCACTTTTCATACCAGTTGGTAAATTGAGCAGACATGTGCCGCATGTAAGAAAACGAGTGACATCACCTACACTTTGCGTACATTTGGGTGTGTTTTTCTATGGATGGGTAACAGTACAGCCTGATATAAGGAAACCACAAGGAGTTCCGTATGAGAGTAAGACAAAAGCTGACACTCAAAGGGTGCAAGGGTGCACTTTTCTCTTAAACGATTGCCCTTGTACAAGGAGATAATGATCATAGATAACAATCAGACTGTGCAGCTGTCTGAAAAGAAACCAGGAAATTTTGCAACAGTCTCAGACTGCAGAAAAATGAGGCAGATGTGTACTCGGTGAGTGGTGTGAAATCAGAAACAGAATCTGCAAGCTGAAGGAGGCAACTGCTTCATATCCTCTTGAATGCGTTCTGTGCAATAGTGTCCCTTTTAGTATGGTTTTCTATTTTCTTTTGAATACCCACTTTTAGCTCCCATTTTTTTACCCTCTTGTTCTTCTCATTGACATTCTCCCCAAACTAAGACAATGTCATCATAAGTGTAAGATAGTCACCAATAAATCCAATAAGCAATTCAAGAGAAACACCTATGCCCAGAGAGTGGTGAAAATGTGGAACTCACTACCCACCGGAAGCGGCTGAAGCAAACAGGATATGGAAGCATTTAAGGCGAGGTTGGATGAGCACATGAGGGAGGGAGGAATAGAAAGATATACTGATAGGCTGAGATGAAGAAGGATGGAAGGATAGTGGAGCAGAAACACCATATGGACTACTTGGGCCAAATGGCCTATTTGTGAGGTGTAGTTTCAATATGGTTGGTGTGTCACATTCACATGGGGAGGTGTTGTGGTGCAGTGGGTAGTGTCCCTGCATCTGAGCCAGAAGTTCCAGGTTAGGGTCCCAACTCAGGGCTTGATGGCTGTGGAAGGAGCACTTCTAATGTGGCCAGACAGGCTGATCATCAACCTACAAATCCTGTGGCAGGCAGTAAGAGTGGGGGAGTCTCCAGGTCAGCCATGCTTGACAGGAGCAGCCCCCTCAAGCTATAGCCTCTGGTGACCCGTGCGAGGAAAGACTAGCCATGGAAACTAACCAAAAGCAATTCTTCATCTGCCTCATGCACCACCAGGGGCACGGGAAGAGAGAAGGAGAATATCTAGCTATCCCTACGAAGGGGTAAGTTTCACAAAGAAATGCCTTGCATTCAGAAAACGAGGAGGCAAAGGATTGTGCCTTTACCAGTGTTGACCTCCATCATTCTCTTTGCTGAAGGGCTGAAATGCTGCCCTGTTTTCTGATATTCCTTATTTCCTAGTGGAGGAAGGATCCCAAATGTCACTCAATGCCTTTCGTGCTTGGCTCTGGCTGAGATTAGAAACTCAACCACTGGGGAAGCACCGCCTCAGAATCATTTCTTTAGCACTTCCATGTGTATAGTACATTGGCATGCCAGGGCCACCTGGTAACAGTTTGGCGCTAAATGAATCCAATGAGTTTTATTAATATATATAGTAACTTAATACATACCAAATGATTTCATGTGTTTTTGATGTGTAATTACTGGAAAGGAATTTAACTTCTGGAGCATTTTGACCCCTAAGAGCCAAGTTTGAATAGTTGCTGAAGTGAAAACACACCAAGGGTGACAATGATTACTGACAAGCTAGTTTGCCAGTAGTCTCGAAATTATTGAGGGTGAAATAACCACAGGGATTCTCCAATCATCCACTATAACTGCGCTGGGAAGGTCATAAAATCCATTTGTGCAATTTTGTTCCCCAGGCTCTCTGTGAATCTTCTGCCAAATTAAGGGGCAAATAATTGGAGTAATGTGTCTAATTCTGAGCACCACACTTTAGGAAGGATGTGAAGGCTTCAGAGAGGATGTGGAAAGATTTACGAGAATGATTCCAGCCATGAGGGACTGCAGTTAGGTGGATAGATTGGAGAAGCTGCAGGGCCATTTACTTTGGGGAAGAGAAGGCTGAGAGGAGATTAGATGGAGGTGTTCAAAATCATGAGGAGTCTGGATAGAGTTGAAAGGGAAAAACTGCTCCCATTGGTGGAATAGTTGAGAACCATATGTAAGATGATTGGTAAAGGAGCCAAAGGCAACATAAGGTAAAGCTTTTTTGGATCTGGAATGCACTGCCTGAGAGTGTGGTGAAGACAGGGTCAATCGAGTGTTTAGCATCTGGAATGCACTGCCTGAGAGTGTGGTGAAGACAGGGTCAATCGAGTGTTTAGGATCTGGAATGCACTGCCTGAGAACGTGGTGAAGACAGGGTCAATCGAGTGTTTAGCATCTGGAATGCACTGCCTGAGAGTGTGGTGAAGACAGGGTCAATCGAGTGTTTAGCATCTGGAATGCACTGCCTGAAAGTGTGGTGGAGGCAGATTCAATCATGGCTTTCAAAACAGGATTGGATAAGCACCTGAAAAAAGATCAGGGCTATGGGGCAAGAACAGGGAGTGGGACTAGTTCAACTGCATTTGCAGAGAGCTGACATGGATTCGATGGGCTGAATGGCCTCCTTCCATACTGTACCCATTCTATGATTCTATTGTATGATCCATAAGAACATAAGAAATAGGATCAGGCTGAAGCCATTTAGCCCCTTGAACATGTTTGGCCATTAGATGAGATCATGCCTGCTTTGTGACCTAACTCCATATACCTGTTTTTTCCCCATACATTAACAGCGGGAGAATACATCTAAGTGTTCTCATGCATGAGTCACAAAAAGTTAGTGTGCAGGTACAGCTTGTAATCAAGAATGCTAACGGAATGCTATCTTGTATTACGAGAGGAATGGAACATAAAAGTAAGGATGTTGTGCTTCAGTTATACAGGGCATTGGTGAGACCGCATCTCAAATACTGTGAGCAGTTTTGGTCTCCTTATTTAAAGAAGGATGTAAATGTGTTGGAGGTGGTTCGGAGGAGGTTTACTAGGTTGATACCTGGAATGAGCAGCTTGTCTTGTGAGGATTGGTTGGACAGGCTGGGCTTGTTTCCACTGGAGTTTGGAGGTGTGACTTGATTTCAGGACATAAGATCCTGAAAGGTCTTGACAAGGTGGGTGTGGAAAGGATGTTTCCTCTTGTGGGCGAGTCCAGAACTGAGGGGCACTGTCTTAAAATTAGGGGTCACCCTTTTAGGACAGAAATGAGGAGAATTATTTTTGTCTCAGAGGGCTGTGTGACCTTGGAACTCTTTGCCGCAGAAAGCAGTGGAAGTGGAGTCACTGAATATTTTTGAGGCAGAAGTCGATAGATTCTTGCTAGGCGAAGGCATCAAGGGTTGTCAGGGGTAAATGGGAATGTAGAACTCAAAACACAAACAGATCAGTGATGATCTTATTGAATGGAGGATAGACTCGAGGGGCTGAATGGCCTACTTCTGCTTCTATTTCATATGTTCGTACCCCTAATTCTTTCGGTTAACAGAAAGCTCTTCATCTTAGATTTCAAATTAACAACAAAACCAGCTTCAAATGCTGTTGGCAGAAGAGAGTTTCAAACCTCCGCCACTCTTAGTGTGTACAAGTGTTTCCTATCTTCATTCCTGAAAAGCTGGTCTTTAACGTTTAAGCTATACCCCTGTGGTCTCCCCTGTTGCACTCTTCCAAAAGGTACGAAGATGGAAATTTGCTGGTGGTTCCATGATCTCCTCCTCCTTGGTGGAAGAATGGAAAACTTCACATAGAGATTGTCTAATGTTGAGATTGGAGGTCAGCAGTGGAAATTAGTGATTTATTGTTTGACCTTTGATGCCCTACTTATATTGCAACTTTTGCAATACATATTCAACTTACGCCAGAAAATGCATATCAGGTCAGTCAGTATCTGTGAAGATAAAATATATGTTATGATGATGGAAAGCATATCCTAGGCATTACCATTGATCAGGAACTGAACTGGACCAGCCATGTAAATACTAGGGCTACAGGAGTAGGTCAGAGGCCAAGAATTCTATGGTAGTTCACCTTCTGACTCCCTAAAGCCTGTTCATCATCTACAAGGCACAAGTCAGAAGCTGACAGGATACTCTTCCCTTGCCTGGATGAGTGCAGCTCCAACAGTACTCAAGAAGCTAGATGCCAACCAGGACAAAGCAGCCCACTTGATCAGAAACCCATCACCACCTTACATATTCATTCCCTCCACACCAACACACAGTGGCAGCAGTGTGCACCATCTACGAGGTGCATTGCAGCAACTCACCAAGGCACTTTCCAAACCGGCAATCTCTACCACCTAGAAGGACAAGGGCAGTAGATGCACGGGGAACACCACCACCTGCAAGTTCCCCTCCAAACCACACACCAACCTGACTTGGAAATATATCGGCCGTTCCTTCACTGTCACTGGGTCAAAATCCTGGAACTCCCTCCCTAAAAGCACCGTGGGTGTGCCTACACCCACATGGACTGCAGGAGCTCAAGAAGGTGGCTCAGCACCACCTTTTTAAGGGCAATTAGAGATGGGTGACAGTGATGCCCACATCCTAAGAATGAATGTAAAAAAAAATGTTCCGAGGGCAGTGATATCTGTCGCTTCTCTTTATAGAGTCTGGCTGATCTGCTGTGTATTTCCAACACTTCCTGTTTTTATTTCAGATTCCTAGTATTTGCAGTTTCTACATTTTATTTCACTATACAAGCTCAAGGTGGTTTAATTGCCTGTTATTGTGCAGTGGGCGGTTAATGGGGGAATGCTACGTGAGTTGTGCCGGTAGTGTAATTACTGCCTGTCGAAAATGGTTTTGGCATGCCAGTAAACAACAATAAACTTGCTACTTCTTTTGACAAGGCTCAGAAATTTGACCTTCATTTTCTGGTTTGTTTGCTGCCACACCTGTCAAATTTGCCCTCCCGCATTAACAGGCTAAATTTATAATTTAATTTATCTTTTTATATGTTTATATAAATTTATATCAGCTTCCACAAGCATTCAAATTTGATTGCACAAATCATCCTCAGAATCCAGACTGCCAAAAGAGGGAAGGCAGAGATGGGGAATTATACTACTCTGTTGTGAGCTGGTGCTTTTGATGTGGACATCCCTGGTAAAGCCTATATTTGCTGACCATTCCAAAGTGCCCTTGGGAAGGTGGTGAGCTGTTTTCTTGAACCACTAGAGTCCACCTGGTATCTATAGCAGTTTGGTACAACTGAGTGGCTTGTTAGGCCATTTTAGAGAGGAATTGAGAGTCAACTGTATTGTTGTGGATCTGCAGTTACACAAGTGCCCGAGAAGGACAGCAGATTCCATCCCCCCACTCCAAATGATATTTGTGGACCAGATGGGTTCTTCCCCAATAGCCAATGATACATCCAAGGCACCATTATTGAGACTAGCTTTCAAATTTATTAATTGAATTTTAAATTCCACCAGCTGCCTTGGTTAGATTTGAATCCAGATTCCAACAGCGTTAGCCTGCGCATCTGGATTACTAGTCTAGTGACATCACCACTACACCATCATCTGTGTCTTGTGCTCTGGAGGGTTTGTAAAACATTTGACCAGAATCGCCTCATTATGAGTGATTTCTTCAATTGTTTAGGGTGGTCGATCTGAATTGCTAATGCATATATATATATATATATATATATTTTTTTTTTTGTTTTTGGTCTTAGAATGTTTCCTTCTTCATTTTGTTCTCTTTTTTTCCCCTAGCACAGCACAGTCCTCCCCTTCATTCTGATTGAAATGAGAACAACACATTATCATTATCCCAACAGGACGTCAGGCCAGGCTGCAGTTAGCATCTTTTCTACTGGGTATATTTTATGGTAAGTAGCTCTACTTAACAGCACTGCTTTCACACCACCATTGAGTCATGCGCTGCTATATTTGGATGCAATGAAGGCAATCATTACCAGTTCACGTTTGTGTCTTATTTGAGCTGAAACTTCAATTACAGTTACGTCTTCAACCTTAAGGAAGTTCTAGTGATCTACTGCAGAAATCAAGGAGCGACTGTCATTGTTTATATTTTTAGCCTTCCAATTTTCCTATCCTTTTTTTTTTATTCTCCCGCTCCTGTTCAGTCCATGCATGGACTACTGGAGTTTTGTCAACCCTTCAGGACTGCCATGAAAGCCTCCAGGAATTAGTGATTAATCTCTAGGTTGCTCCAAGCAACCTGGGAGAAAAATCACAGGGAGGCATTGAAACAAATTGGTTCCATTTCCTTTTTTTTTGAATAGTCTTGTTTAGTAGTGTTATGAGGTATTGGAGATTGGTGGTAAAGGGAAAAGACTGTTTTGACTGAGTCAAGAATTGTCCAGTTGGATAGTGAAGGGGCTGTTCGCTTTTCAATGTGCAAGGGGGGACCAGGGCACTATGAGAATGGACAGTCAGTGATGGGAACATGGGGTAGGGGCAGATGGAGGTAGGAGATAATGTGATGAAACATCTTGTAATAAGTCCAACCAGAGTTGACAACCCAGCAGGCGCCAAGAGAGTGGGTGACCTACACCCCAGTTGCTGCTCCTAAAACAAAGCGACTGAGAGCATCTTATACCTTACTTATACTTACATTACACTGCTGTGAGATTTTTGAATTCAGGACCACAGATACCCATGCAGGCAGTCAACTAGTCATAAGTAACTTTAAGATGGTTTATTATGTTGATTAAGAAACAACAGTTTAGATATGATACATTAACTAATTAGACAGAAAAGAAAGTATATGACCCGTAACAGCTTGTGATAACAGTATTGTGCCCTCTCATCGAAGTGTTAGGAAACTCTTCCCTCAACCTTCCTCCTCCTCCTCCTCTGGTCCATCTTCCATCTGAAGAAGGCAGCTGCTCAATGAGCACTGCCACCTCACCAGTCCCTCAGCAGCCTGTCGGCCCCTCACCAGTATGACACCAATCTATGTACCCTCTTCGAGGGGCTGGTTGCTTACCTAGCTTACCCACTTACCTTACCTTGCCCATCTAGCTAACTATTCTGACCAATGGATATGGGACAGATGCTCAAAACGCCGGGGTGGTTACCACCCACCTTTTGCGTCACTCTGCTCGAGGTCAGCATCTTGCTGAGGGTCATATCCTGGTCCTTCTTAAACAATTGCATAGATAAAGAGGGTACAGAAGATGCCATCTTAACTTAGGGATGACAACATGAACTAAGTGACCTTGCCTGTTTCTACAGACTGTTTAAAAATCGTTGCCTTTTTAGAGAGCTTTTTACCTCTGGAAGGGCGGAGACACACCTCACAGCCAGCAGCCATAACTCAGTATTTACTGTGACTCAGTTAACAGCACTTCTGTCATCTGAGCCAGAGGGCTGTGATTCAAGTCCCACTCCAGAGACTCCAGCACAAAAATCTGGGATGATACTCTGGTGGTCATTGTCATGTTTATGGGATCTTGCAGTGCAGAAATTGGCTGCCACATTTCCTGTGTTATAATGATGACTACACTCCAAAGTACTTCATTGGCTGTAAAGTGCTTCGGGACATGCTGAGCTCATGAAAGGTGCAAGAAGAGTACAATTTTTTTTTTCACAATTTAGTTTTGTTCCCTGCTTCTGAAGGTAGAAACTATTGTCCACTATTGGCAAGTGCTGGCAGCATTGGGTCACGAATTTGTTCTGACTGCGCCCGAGGTTGAAGGCACTTAGAGGTAGGTTCCATGACCAAAGGTGGAGAGTCACAAAAACAATTTCTGAGCAGCCACCTGGTTCTTCCAGGCCCCTCTTCCTCAGGATTACTCCCAGTGCCATGTGCTAGCCAGATCAGGAATAGAGCAGACCAGATCAGATGAATGCGTGGCTGGAGAGATGGTGTAGGAGGAAGGGATTTAGATTCTTGAGGCATTGGGACCAATTCTGGGGAAGATGGTACCTGTACAAGCTGGACGGGTTGCACCCCAGCAGGACCAGGACCAATATCCTCGCAGGGGTATTCGCTAGTACTCTGGGAGAGGGTTTAAAAAGATTGGCAGAGGGATGGGAACCTGAGCAGGGAAACACAAGAGAGAGAAACAAAGATAGGAATGAAAGCCAGAAAAGCAGAAAGCAAAAGTAGAAGGCAGAGGAAACAAGGGCTGGCAGCAAATAGGGCCATAGTACAAAAAAGATGTGTAAAAAGGTTAAAAAGATAAGTCTAAAGGCACTGTATCTGAATGCATGGAGCATTCACAATAAGGTAGACAAATTACCTGTGCAAATAGATGTAAATAGATACGATATGATTGCGATCGCAGAGACATGGCTGCAGGGTGACCAAGGCTGGGAACTGAATATCCAAGGGTACTCGATATTTAGGACGGACAAGCAAAAAGGAGAAGGAGGTGGCATGGTGTTGTTAGTTAAGGATGAAATAAGTGCGATAGTGAGAGAGGATATTGGCTCAGAAAATCTAGATGTAGAATCAGTCCAGGTGGAGCTAAGAAGCAACAAGGGCGGAAAACATTAGTGGGAGTTGTCTTAGGCCTCCAAACAGTAGATAAGGTAGGGGACAGCATTAAACAGGAAATTAGAGATGCATGTAACAAGGGTGCTACAGTAATCATGGGCAACTGTAATCTACATATAGACTGGAAAAACCAAAATAGTAATAATACTGTGGTGGTTGAATTCCTGGAGTGTGTATGAGGTGGTTTTTTAGAGCTGTATGTCAAGGAACCAACTAGGGAACAGGCTATCCTAGATTTGGTATTGTGCAATGAGAAGGGTTTAATTAATAATCTTATTGTGCGGGGTCCTTTAGGGAATAGTGATCATAACTTGATAGAATTCTTCATTAGGATGGAAAGTGAAGTAGTCCGGTCTGAAACTAGGGAAACTACAAAGTTATGAGGTGTAAGTTGGCTAAGATAGATTGGGGAACTTCATTAAAAGACATGATGGTGGATAGACAATGACTAATATTAAAGGAACAAATATATGCATTGCAACAGTTCCTTTCTGGCGCAAAAAAACCCACAGGAAAAGTGGCCCAACCATGGCTAACAAAAGAAATTAAGGATAGTATTAGATCCAAAGAGGTGTCATATAAAGTTGCTGGAAAACATAACAAGCCTGAGGATTAGGAGCAATTTAGAATTCAGCAAAGGAGGACCAAGAGATTGATTAAGAGGGGAAAAATAGAATGAGAGTAAACTTGCAAGGATCATACAAGTGGACTGTAAAAGCTTCTATAAGTATGTAAGAAGAAAAAGGCCAGTGAAGACAAATGTAGGTCTCTTACAGTCCAAAACAGGAGAATTTATAATAGAGAACAAGGATAGGGCAGAGCAATTAAACAACTCTGTATTCTGTCTTCACAGAGGAAAACACAAATAACTTCCCAGAAATACTAGGGAACCAAGGGTCTAGTGAGAAGGAGCAATTGAAAGAAAGTATTATTACTAAAAGAAAAGTGCTGGAGAAATTAACGAGACTGAAAGCTGATAAATCCCCAGGGCCTGATAATCTACATCGCAGGGTACTAAAGGAGGTGGCCATGGAAATAGTGGACGTGTTGGTTGTCATCTTTCAAAATTTTGTAGATTCTGGAACAGTCCCAGCAGACTGGAAGGTGGCAAATGGAACCCCATTATTTAAAAAAAGAGGGGGAAAACAACAAATTACAGACTGGTTAGCCTAACATTAGTAGTAGGGAAAATACTAGAGTCTATTATAAAGGATGTGATAACAGGACACTTAGAAAACACCAACAGGATTAGACAAAGTCAACATGGATTTATGAAAGGGAAATCATGTTTGACAAACCTACTGGAGTTTTTTGAGGACGTAACTAGAATTGATACAGGAGAACCAGTGGATGTGGTGTATTTGGATTTCAAGAAAGTTTTTGTTGAAATCCCACATAAGAGGTTAGTGTGTAAAATGAAAACACATGGGATTGGGGCTGGATTGAGAATTGGTTAACAGATAGGGAACAGAGTGTAGGAATAAATGGGTCTTTTTCAGAGTGGCAGGCAGTGACTAATGGGGTACCGGAGGGATCAGTGTTTTGGGCCCCAGCTATTCACAATATTTATCAATGATTTGGATGAGGGAACCAAATGTAATATTTCCAAGTTTGCTGATGACATGAAACTTGGTGGGAATGTGAGTGATGTGGAGGGTGTTAAGATGCTTCAAGGTGAGTTAGATTAATTGAGTGACTGTACAAATACATGACAGATGCAGAATGATGTGGATAAGTGTGAAGCTATCCACTTCGGTAGGAAAAACAGAATGGCAGAGTATTATTTAAATGGTGATAGATTGGAAAATGTTGATGTACAAAGAGACTTGGGTGTCCTTGTACACCAATCACTGAAAGCAAGCATGCAGGTGCAACAAGCAGTTAAGAAGGCGAATGGTATGTTGGCCGTCATTGCAAAAAGATTTGAGTATAGGAGTAAGGATGTCTTACTACAGCTGTACAGGGCCTTGGTGTGACCACACCTGGAGTATTGTGTGCAGTTTTAGTCTCCTTATCTAAGAAAGGATATACTTGCCACAGAGAGAGTGCAGCGAAGGTTCACCAGACTGATTCCTGGAATGACAGGATTGTCATATATGGAGAGATTGGGCCAAATAGGCCTGTATTTACTGGAGTTTAGAAGAATGAAAGGGAATCTCATTGAAACATACAAAATTTTGACAAGGATGGACAGGCTGGATGCAGGGATGATATTTCCTCTGGCTAGGGGCGTCTAGAACAAGGGGTCAAAGTCTCAGAATACAGGGTAAGCCATTTAGGACTGAGATGAGGAGAAACTTCTTCATTCATGGGGTGGTGAACCTGTGGAATTCTCTACCACAGAAGGCTATGGCAGCCAAGTCACTGAATATATTTAAGAAAGAAATAGATAGATTTCTGGATTCCAAGAGCATCGAGGAGTATGGGGAGAGTGTGGGAGTATAATGTTGAGATAGAGGATGAGCCATGATCATGTGAATGGTGGAGCAGGCTCGAAGGGCCAAATGACCTACTCCTGCTCCTATATTCTATGTTTCTATGTTTAGTAAAAGCAATGCACTAACATTCTAAATAACTCCTCTTTAATAACACAGTCAAATTAGGAGATACTGAGGGATGAGTGACATAAACAAGAGACCCAAATGGAGCACTGCCATCTCAGCACACATCCCACGCAAAAGTACTGAAGTAGCGCAGACAAAGACTCTGTTAAAGCCTGATAGGCAGTGGATTATTTTAGACATTTTGAACAATGATTAACTCCGCAGGTTGTAATCAAGGTGTAGCAACTAAAGATGAGTCAGCCAGCTTTTGGTGCGGAGCGAGCAGAGAAAACACAAATATGCCTTTTTCATTGTTGCTTTTCCCTATCTTGAAAACATTGACCCATGTCGGGGCACAACTTCATGAGCACCCGCCAACGCTTCACCAGTTGCCCCGATTTTAACTACCCACAATGGGCCATGATGGAGGCAAGGAAGGGGCTGTTAGAATAATGGTAATTGCTAATCCCATTTGGTTGTACTTCCTTCCTGTTGTAACCCCACTCTTTTGAGGAGGTGAGAGGGTCACCAACACGGAGGAAGCGGGGTCCTATCTTAAACATGCAGATTGGGTCCAGAGATGTCAATCTGGCCTATTTTGATGAAGGATTCTTCATTTTTTTTATTTAAATATAAGCTGCTATAGATCCCTGTGGCTTTGCTAGGTTCATCAGCTGCAATCAGACACCCTCATGCCCTCCATATTAATATTGAGGCAATTGATAGCTTATCCCAACATGGAGAGCACCACAGCTCAACTTGATCCTACCTTTACCCCGTGACCTCGTAATCTAGCCTGCAGGTACATTTGCAAATGATCTCACAGCACTCTCAAAGAAGATCAAGGTCTTGCCCCTGGTATCTTGGCCAATGTTCCTCACATGAACAACACCATCAAAATAAATTAACTGGCCATTCAATTCATTTGCTGTTTATGGGATCTTCTGTACACAAAGTGGCTACTGTGTTGTTCCTACATAGTGGCCACTGCATTTCAAATGCAACTTCATTTTGCATTTCATTGTAAAGCATTTTGGGGCAGCCTAATGATATGAAAGGGGCCATAAAAACGCAAGTCCTTTCTTTGCATCAACAAAGAGTGGGAAACCCTAACAAATTCTCCTCAACTGCTATCGCAGAATTTCAAAGGAACAAGTATGTTACAACACTGTAATATCAGAACCATTGTTTTCCCAAGATACAGAATTGTTGTTTTTGCTACTGTAATTAGAACGTTCAATCCCATTTTCTCTCCTCTGCCTTCTGACATTTGACCTGACCCACACCATCGGCAGGGGACCAGGCGCTAGACACGATAGCAAACCTTGAGTGGAAGCATAGAGCCTGCAGTGATTTAAAGAGAGGAACAAACCTCCAAGCTTCCGAAAGGCTCTGATCAGATTTTCACTTCACGTCTTAGAGGATGCTAAGGGTCACGGTGTTTAATTAAGCAGCACTGTGAGAATGCCCTAGGCATCCAGAACCCGTCACTGCAGAAACTGTGTTTGATGGGGCAGGTTACAACACAAACCCATAGCCAGCACGTTGCTGTGGTCACTGAATTCCTGCATCTTAAGAGACCTTTTCAGTTAGGCAGCCCAGCCAAGAATATCTCATCCCAGGGTGGAATTTGCAAAGTACCAATTTTCAACTGAAGCAATGCAAATGGTCATTACACAGTTTCTAAAACATAAGAAGATGGGGAAACATTAAACAGGAGGAAGCCATTCAACTCATCTAAACTTGCATTTTTACAGTGCTTTTCACAACCTGACGAAGTTCTAACATGCTTTACACAAAATTAAGCAACTTTTGAAGGACAGCCATTGTTGTAATGTAATCAAGCTTTCTACTTCCACAGGATTTGTACTGTCTGACTCTCTTCCAAGCCTTTATCCTTGTCTACAAGTCCCTCCTTTGTTACTCTAGGATTGTGAATCTTTGAAATTCTGTACCTGAGAGTGATGGATTCTCAGTTGATAAGTATATTCAAAACTGAGATCAATGGATTTTTGGACACTAAACAAATCAAGGGATGTGGGGATAGGACAGGAAAGTGGAGTCAAGGTAGAAGATCAACTATGATTTTATTAAATGGAGGGCTCAATGGGCCATGTGGCTTACTCCTGCTCCTATGACCTTATGATCTTATCTCTGCAATCTCCAGTGAATGCTCCATTTCCAGGATTCTAACCATTTGTACATTTCCCTATCCCTTCACGTTATGAAATATCGGCAGAACCTTCAGCCATCTTAGTTCTTCTCTCTAGAACTCCCTGAGTAAACCTGGCTGTCCTTACAGCTCTGACTTCACCTTCAAGCTATCTCTACAAAAGACATCTGTTGACACGCCTGGGTAATTGGAGAAGCATCTCTCAGTCATTGTGTGGAAAGTTCCTCTGACGTGTGGTCTGGGGGTTGGGGAGGCGGGTGCTGACTTTCGGAGAGGGTACACAGCGCGCAAAAAAAGGCTCTGAAAGATATGGGAGCATGGGGAGAGGAGATTCTGTAGGACAGAATACAGAGGGGTCATAATTACTGAGTTGAAGTAATAGCGGCCACTGAAGTCTTTATTTGAAGTTTGTGGCAGTCTTTATCTGGAGTAAAACTGTTTTAGCAAAATCTAATGGTAGTGAGCTCCATTTTTCAGTTAAAAAAGCAAAACAACTTGTATTTATATAGCGCTTTTAACATAGGAAAACATCACAAGGTGCTTCACAGAAGTTTCATCAAAATCTGACACCAAGCCACATAAGGAGATTTTAGGGCAGATGATCAAAGAGGTAGGTGTTAAGTTACATCTCTAAGGAGGAAAGGGAAGTAGAGAGGGGGAGATGTTTAGGGAGGGAGTTGAAAGTTGAAAGCACTATATGAATGCAAGTTCTCCTGTCCAACGTTCTCTCCTGTTCTTTGTTTTAAAAACTGCAATGATCATTTGCATTGCTTCAGTTGAAAATTGGTACTTTGCAAATTCCACCCTGGGATGAGATATTCTTGGCCGGGCTGCCTAAATGAAATGGTCCCTTAAGATGCAGGAATTCAGTGACCTCAGCAACATGCTGGCTATGGGTTTGTGTTGTAACCTTCCCCATCAAACACAGTGACTGGGTGCCTAGAGCATTCTCACAGTGCTGCTTAATTAAACACTGTGACCCAGCCTTCGCATCCTCTAACCCCCTCAGCATGCCTGCCAATGGTACAGTGATTAAGTTGAAGGATGTGCAAGAGACCAGAATTTGAGGAGTGCAGAGGTCTTGCAGGGTTAAGGTTGGAGGAGTTTACAGAAATAGGGAGGGGTGAGGCCATAGAGAGATTTGAAAGCATGGGAAAGATCACTTAAACCAATAAAAGGAGTTTATTTTTTGTAATAAAAACAGATAGTTGAGGATGTCAGTGCTGCACTTAGCACTAGGATCAAGTGCAGTATTATCAAAAAGCAGCAGATTGCCTTCCTGCTGTCTTGGTATGTCTGTGATCTGAACATGAGGTGCACATGGCAAGATCCCACAAACAGAAATGAGATGAATGTCCAGAGGACCTGTTCTGTTGGTCAAATGATTACAGTTCTTGTACCACTTAGAAGGGTGAACAACATAAATACAAATAGATAATTCTAATGGACTAGGAGGACGGAGAAGGAAAACTTTATAAAGCATCTTTCAGGAGCCAAAGTCTTTCACAGACTTCACAGCCAATGAATTACTTGTTTGAAGGGTAGTCACTGTTGTTATATAGGAAATGCAGCAGCCAATCAGCAAATCCCCCACAAACAACAATGTGATGACTGCAGATCTCCTGTTTTTGTGATGTTGGTTGATGGACGGCTATTGGTCAGGACACTGGGAGAACGTCCCTGTTCTTCTTTGATGTAATGCGATGGGATCTCTAACATCCACCTGAGAGGACAGGACTCATTAACATCTCATCTGAAAGAAGCGGCTGATAACAGCATAAAATTAACCGGCCTCAAGGAAGGTTTGAATTTACCCACAAAGTATTGTGTGGACTAGGTTCCAACCTCGTGAAACCCCCAGTTAAAGCAATTGATCAATAAAATAAATCAGTGATTACCTGGTTAACATTGGGCCTGAGGCTGAAAGATCGAGTGCAAGGAAGTGACCAACAGGCTGGGAGGGATACGAAAGCTCCTGTGCACCTGGAAACTTGGAAACACTTGGAAAAAAATAATAATGCAGGATATAAAGTTAGATAAGTATTTTTGCAGTTTTGTTTGTTTTAACTTTAGGGGCCTCATGACTACGGACTCAAAGCTACTCTGGAGATGGGCTAGGAAGTGGAAGCCTTGTAAAATGGCAGTGGGGTTTGTGGGGGGGGTGGTAAGTGGAGGGGGGGTGGGGGGGGAGCTGGGTTACTTCCAACCATCACCCGATGTTTACAATGGAGGGAGTGGGAATGGCAATTAAACCAATTAAGTGCACAATTAATGGCCACTCCTTGCCCCCTCTGACATTTTGCTGGCCTTGTGTGGGGACTGCCAGGGAAGCCATACCTGCCTCCCAGCGGGTTCCCGGGGAGGAGGGGTGGGAGTGATTCTTCCCATAAAGGCCATTCCATAGCCCATGGAGGGCCCTCCCCGATGGTAATGGCCATCCCCGTAGCTCCGGTGCTGCCACTGGAAGCTTTGCCCATCTTTTCACCGGGGCCTGCCAGTCTAACCCTGGCCACAGTACATGAGAAAACGCTCCTGGCTTTTGAGGGCACCCCAACATGGAGTGGGGCGATGGTGGCTGGTAAAATCCAACCCCTGTTCTTTATTTCCATTTTTTTAAAAGCTGAATTAAAATCCTCAAACTGCCATGGTGGGATTTGCATTAATGGTCACTGGATTACAAGCCCTGAAGCCTAACCACTACACTACCGTCACCATCTATTTACCACTACACAGTGTGCAGAATAAAAGAACAAATTTAGCTGTTTCTTAATTATTTCCTCCAACCTCTGGGATATGGTTCTCTGAATGCTGTAGTGAGGCGGTGTAGCAGTAGGCAATTGATCTCATGGGGGAGGGTATCACAGCTAAACTGAAGGTCCATGCCTTTTCTGGAAGGTGAACAGCTGATGGAATCAGGAATCACAGCATTTTTATTGTCCTTCCCAATTAGGGATCAGTGAGGTCAATTGTGTCATCCCCGACATTGTCTCTGCTGAGATTAGCTGATGTTACACAATCCAGGGATTTAAACCCAGATCTACCACACTAAGAATTGCATTTACCAACCTCATCACCCATTGGAACCTGAGATTTGGTGGTTCACAGAAAAGAAACTACAAGTGAGTTGAGTGAACTAACTCACTCAACATGAGGCACATGAATCTGGCTTCATATTGTTTCCTCCCTATCTTTAGAACAATTTTCACACAGTAAATAACAGCAATACATAACAATAGTTCATCTCCTACCTAAAACATTACAGTTACTATGGGCAACGATTAACAGTGCAATAACTGGACCGGACGAGCAATCCAGAGGCCCAGGCTAATGCTCTGGTGAAATTTAAATTCAATTAATAAATGTGGAATTAAAAGCTAATCTCAGTAATAGTGACTGTCGATTGTTGTCACAATCCATCTGGTTCATTAATGTCCTTTAGGGAAAGAAATCTGCCAACCTTACCTGGCCTGGCTTACACATGTCTCCAGACCCACAGTAAAGTGGTTGACTCTTAAATGCCATTTGAAATGGCCTAGCAAACCACTGAGTTTATCAAAATCTAAAAGGAATGAAACTGGACAGACCATCTGGCACCAGAAACAACAATGGCATACCCAGCCCTGTGGACCGTGAAAAGTCCTCCTTACTAACATCTGGGACTTGTGCCAAAATTGGGAGAGCTGTCCCACAAACTAGTCAAATAACAGCCTGACTTAGTCATACTCATGGAATCATACCTTACAGACAATGTCCCAGACACCACCATCACCATCTCTGGATACGTCCTGTCCCACGGACAGGACAGACCCACCAAAAGTGATATACAGTTGGGAGGGAGTTGGCCTGAGAGTCCTCAACATTGATTCTGGATCTCATGAAATCTTAGGGCATCAGGTCAATCATAGGCAAGGAAACTTCCTACTGGCTACCACCTAATGCGTTCCCCCTCCCTCTTCTAATGAATCAGTATTCCTCCATGTTGAACACCACTTGGAGGAAACACTGAGGGTGGCAAGGACACAGAATGTACTCTGGGTGGGGGACTTCAATGTCCATCACCAAGAGTGCCTTGGTAGCACCACTACTGACTGAGCTAGCTGAGTGCTGAAGGACATTGCTGTAACCAACAAGAGGGAAAAACATGCTTGACTTCATCCTCGCCGATCTACCTGTCGCAGGTTGGAGTCTTTTCTGGCACAAAGGAACATGGGGTTGTGGTTGTTGGAGGTGAATCCTCTCAGGACATCACTGCAGGGGTTCTCCAAGGTCTAGGATCTTATCCAGAGGGCTGTATTTGTTGAATATATTCAAGACTGAGATCAATAGACTTTTTCACAATAAGGGAATCAAGGGAACTGGGGACTGAGCTGGAGGTTGCTGAGGTAGAAGATTAGCCATGATATGGTGGACTCAAGGGGCCATAAGGCCTGCTTCTGCTACTCTTTTTTATGTTCTTATGTCATTTTGTAAGCTACTAAGACACAAATTACATACCAGAAATAAAGGGTAACCAAGGGGCTAATAAGAGTGGGGGAAATATGGTAATTAACATCTGCTTAGGAAAAAGTTGGGAGAAATTTACAAGACTAAAATCCAACAAATACATAGGACCTGATGGCCAACATCCTAGGGTTCTAAAAGAGATAGCAGCAGAGAAAGTGCATGCTCTGCCTATGATTTTCTAAAATTCCCTAGATTCTAGGATGGCCCCAGCAGATTGGAAGTAAATGTAACACCGCTATTCAAAGGAGGGAGAGCAAAAACTGGGTGCTACCTGACATCAGTCATTGAGAAAATGCCTGAATCTATCATCAAGGAAGTATTTCCAAAGCATTTAAAAAAATCATCGTATGATCAGACAATGTCAACCTGGTTTTATTTAAGGGAAATCACGTTTGACAGATTTATTAGAGTTTTTGAGGATGTAACTAGTGGGGTAGATTAAGGGGAATCAGTATATGCAGTATTCTCAGATTTCCAAAAGGCATTCAATCAGGTGCCACATCAAAGGTTAATAACAAGGGCTCATGGAGTTGAGGATTGGATAATGGACAGGAAGCTAAGAGTAGGGATAAATGGGGCATTTTCAAGTTGGCAGGCTGCAATGAGTGAAGTACTGCAAGGATCAGTGCTGGGGCCTGAGGTATTTACACTCTATGTTAATGACTTGGACAAAGAGATAGAAAGCAATATATCTAAGCATGCCATGGTGCAAAACTAGGTGGAAAGGTAAGCTATGAGGAGGACACAAAGAGGTTGCAAAGCAATGAAGTTAGGTCACAGGTTAAGTGAATGGGCAATAAGATGGCAGATGGAATATAATATGGCCAAGTGTGCGATAATTCACTTTGGTCATAAGAACAAAAAAGCAAAATAGTTTTTAAGAGGTGTGAAACTTGTAAATGTTGTTGTTCAGAGAGACTTGGGTGTACTCATATAAAGAACTCAAAGTTAGCAAGCAGGTACTATAAACAAGGTAAATGGCAAGTTTGCCTTTATTGCAAGGGGATTGAAGTACAAGAATAATGAAGTCTTGCTACAATTGTACAGATCTTTGGTGAGACTACACCTGGAATATTGAAAACAGGTTTAGTCTCCATACTTAAGAAGGACATATTTGTATTGGAGGCAGTACGGCGAAGATTCACTCGATTAGTTCTGGGCAAGAGGGGGTTGTCTATGATGAGAGGCTGAGTAAATCGGGCCTATATTCCCTGGAGTTTAGAAGAATGAGAAGTGATCTCATTGAAACAAACAAGAATCTGACAAGGGACTTGACAGGGTAGATGCTGAGAGGTTGTTTCTCCTGGTTGGGGAATCTGGAACATGGGGGCACAGTCTCATGCTAAGAGGTTGATCATTTAGGACTGAGATGTGGAGATATTTCTTCACTCAAAAGGTTGTGAATATTTCAGATTCTCTACCCCCAAAGGATTGTGGATGCTTAATTGTTGAATATATTCAAGACTGAGATAGGTATTTTGGTATCTCAGGGAATCAAGGGATATGGAACGCAGGCAGGAAAGCAGAGCTGAGGCCAAAGATCAGCCATAATTGTATTGAATGGTGGAGCAGGCTCAGGGTACTGTTTTGTCTGCAAGTGCTCCTATTTTTTATGTGCTCTCCATGACCTCCAAGACACAACTAAGGATGGAACAGTCTCCATTTGCCTGGATGGGTGTAGATATATCAATATTCAAGGAGCTCAACACCAAACGCCATCTAGGATAAAGCAGTCCTCTTGATCAGTAAACTGCCCCACTTTAAAAATTCACTCCACCACCGACACACCATGGCTGCAGTCTGTACCCTCTGTGAGGTAAATTGCAGCAACTCACCAAGGCTTCCTTGGCAGCTCCCTGAACAAGAAACCTCTAGCCTGAGAGGACAAGGGCAGAAGGCACATGGGAATATTATCACCAGCAACTTCCCCTCCAAATCACACACTATCCTGACTGAGATTTATATCACAGCAATTCCTTCAACATTATATCAAAATTCCTATCTAACAGCACCGTGGGTGTACCTATCTCACATGGACTTCAGAAACTGAAGAAGGTGGCTCACCATCACCTTCTCAAGCTAGGGATGTGCTATAAATGCCAGCTTTGCCAGTGCACCCATATCCTTAAAATGAAAAGGAATAGGAATGCATTGAAAATTGTCAAGGAAATCAATGTGTAACCTGGTTCCACTTATGAAATGTTGCCGAACAGGCAACCAGATGTTTTTGCTGGAGGGAAGGGCTTAGGGAAGGCGTCGGGAGGCTGAACAGAAAATAGAGATTATGATTTTTTTAAAATCACATATTGAAGCTGAACCTATATCCCACAGAGCTAACTGCTGCTCCCACTCCCATCAAAACTTCAGCAAGACATCCGCTTCGACAACTTTGCCACAAAACAGTTACTCTCTTGTGTTTCTGTCTGGTTATCACCCGAGGGACTCGATGGGTGAAGTTCAATCTAGGGCATGAAAGCATGGATGAGGTCAAGCTCAGGAGCCAAGGAAACAGTTTAAACCTTTGTTGGCAACTATCTCCTGAACGTACTGTACAATCCGCCTACCAACGAGACAAAATTCTGCATAATAGTTAATCATCTACTTGTTCAAATGTTTCTGCCCTGCCGGCATTACATTATGTGCTCATAAATCCTTAGTATGTGGACATCGTGAATTGAAGACATTTGTTTTGGACTAAAGTTAGTAAGAGGTTTTGTGTCAGGCCAGATCTTTGCTCTTTAATCATTAATCATATGATGGGTTTCGATGAAGAAGTCTTTTCGGTCCTTCCAGAATAACACTCCAAACTGATGAGGCATGCATACCCTCTGTGTTCCAGCACAGAGTTATTGTCTTCAAAGGGAGAAATGGGAGATTCTGCTGAGCCTGAAAGCTGCCAAGGAATCTCACTGACATGATTCCAACTTAAGGTAGCTCTTCAGAATGTCATAGCAAGTATATCAGGTGCTATGGATGATAGCAGAACCACCAGGAAGTAAAGGTAGGGCTTCACTCACACTGTGAGCGTTTAGTGTTTTAGCTGAGATTGTGGAACGTCTTAAGGCTCGGGGAAACCCACCTACACTGCTTTCACTGATTTCTTTTTATACCTTCATGGGATCTAGGCATTGCTGGCTAGGCCAGTATTTATTGCCCATCCCTAATTGCCCTTGGTGAGCCACCTTCTGGAACCGCTGCATTCTATGTGGTGTAGGTACATCCACAGGTCTGTTAACAAGGGATTTCTAGGATTTTGACCCAGCAACAGTGAAGGAGCGGCAATATAGTTCCAAGTCAGGATGTTGTGTGATTTGGAGGGAAACTTGCAGGCAGTGGTGTTTCCATGTGTCAGCTGCCTTTGTTCTTTTAGGTGCCTCCCCTCCTGTCCACCTCTATCAGTAAGGCCTCCAGCACTGCATCCATGACCCTGCACTGAATCCTTCCTGTTCCCTGATGTTCCTTTCCCCTCATTTAGAATTGCAGCAACAGTTTTCAGTAGCTGTAATTCAGTGCAACGTGCCTTTGAGATGGACAGACTGCCTTTAAGAGCAGAAAACTGGCTGCACCATGTGATATTAGCATGTTCTAAGCACAGCAGTTGCTCAGCCAAAGCTACGACCACGCAAATGACATTGCAACGCTGAATTAGTGCTGTTTACCTCCAGTGGAACTGGCGTGGGGAGCTCATGAATCACAATCCCCACTCCTGAATAACAGATAATAGGGAAGCAGCAGTGTGGCTTTACAAACTCTCTTGAGTTTTGAGAAGTAATAAGAGCCACGAGATTGAGAACTCAACGTGTTCCAGATTCAACTGGTCTTCTTCCTGTATGGCTGGTGACAGCAGATTAAAAGTAAACCTGCCAAGCAGTGGCATAAAATATGTGGGAGGAAAATGGATTTCTGTGAACCATGGATAAGCTAAATTGTATTTTTATTTGTTCTAATAAAACACACTTGGTGCCAACAGCATGAGAGGAGGTGGACTATTACACCAGTAAACAGAGACAAATGGCTTCAATAGTTGTGTGACCTCACACATGAACCTGCCACCCACAGTATTACATGTTTTCTATCAATCTCATTCACAAATGATGTTGAATTATCACACTTGCTGTAATTGTATTTTGGTGGGGGTGCAGAGCAGAATATAACAATGCACAAAGGTATTAGATGACTTGCCTGTTAGCCCACATTGAAAAGAATTTAACTTTAATTCGCAAAGAGCACAGCCTTGCTTTCAGCCTATTTTCTTTGAGGGGATGCTGAAGATGTGCTTCTGCATCATTGTCTGTTAAGTGTAGCTTTGATCTCAGTCCCAGTCAATGAATCCACTTCTATGTCTGCCCTTCAGGAACTAGAAATGTGAGGCAGCAAGATCTGGCCAGGAAATTTATTTGAAACGAGAAGGCTGAAACTCGCTGATGTGTCCAAGTAGGATCGCTAACTCCGTTTGGACTTAATACTGGAACCTTTACCACACAACCTCCTGCCCCCATTGCCCCACCCAGCCAGACAGCCCTTTTTTGCTCTCCCATCACCATTATTTTTATAAGCGAATAAAAATAAAAGCACAATTCTTTTGATACCCCCAAGATTTTTTTTTTACACGCGTTGCTTTCAGCATTGGCCCGGAGATGAATCTTTAATTCCTGGAAATTCCAAGGCCATCCTGGAGAGTTGGCAACCTTACGCAAGAGAAGTTATGGCCTTGGATGACCAATGGAAAAAACTCTTCTTATAAATGTCATTCAGGTGAAATTCCTCCTGAACCATAGTTCAAACAACATCAGCACAGGTTCAACATAGAAATACTAGTTTTGTATTTGAGGTTTTCAATACAGCTATTGTCCAGAAGAATTTTAGACCCTTTACATGTATTCAGGTAAGGCTGCTTGTGTTCCTGGTCTGACTGTTACACACTGCTCCCAGACTTCCTGTAATCCTATGCTTACTCTCGCATTTCTCAGTCCACAGTTCTTCTCACATTCCTCACAGATACCTCAGGAAAGATTCTCCACTAGTGTCGGCTGTGGCTCAGGCAGTTGAATTCTTATCCCTGTGTCAGGAGGATATAGGTTCAAGTTCCAACCCAGAGACTTCAGAGAATTGGGAACAAATTCTAGGCTGCCACTGTAGTATAGTGCTGAGGGAGTGCTGCACTGTTAGAAGTGCTGGCTCTTGATTGAGATGTTAAATCTAAGCCCTGTTTGCTTTCTCAAGTGGACATAAAAGATCCCATGGTGACATTTTGCAGAAGAGCAGAGGAGTTCTCTTTGCTGTCCTGGCCAATATTTATCCCTTAACCAACATCATTATCTGGTCATTATCTCAAGGTTGTTTATAGGAGCTTGCTGTGTGCACATTGACTGTTGTGACTGCACTTCAAATGTTCTTCCGCGTTTGGTTGTAAAGTGTTTTGGGACATCCTGGGGCTATATAAATGCAATTTTTCTCTGATTTTCCTTTCCCCATGTTGGGAAACACCACAGTCTCTAACTGGCATCTTCCTGCTGAATTGCAATGAGTGACTTGTGTCCTATTTCTGTGATGTGATATCCTACTATCCTTGAGTTAATTGTTTTAAGTGCTGACAATGATAATATATGGATAATACAAAGTCCTTCTTGTTCTCAAAAAGGTCACCAAATGTTGTACACTGGTTTGTGATGAGCAATGTTCACCATTAAAGCACCAGCCCCTAGGTTGGAGAAAGCATCTGAAGAGACGGAACGATGGGTCCCAATTGTGAGGTTCCATTGAGGGCACAGACAGCCATCAGAGGGCTGATACATTCCATTTTATGGTGAAGGTAATCAGCATAAGACAGAAGTAAGCCATTCAGCCCCTTAAACCCATATGACCATAAGACCATAAGACATAGGAGCAGAAATTAGGCCATTCAGCCCATCAAGTCTGCTCTGCCATTCAATCATGGCTGATAAGTTTCTCAACCCCATTCTCCTGCCTTCTCCCCGTAACCTTTGATCCCCTTACCAATCAAGACCCTATCTATCTCAATCTTAAATACACTCAATGACCTGGCCTCTACAGCCTTCTGTGGCAATGAATTCCATAGATTCACCACTCTCTGGCTAAAGAAGTTTCTCCGCTTCTCTGTTCTAAAAGGTCTTCCCTTTACTCTGAGGCTGTGCCCTTGGGTCCTAGTCTCTCCTACTAATGGAAACATCTTCCCCTTGTCCACTCTATCCAGGCCTTTCAGTATTCTGTAAGTTTCAATCAGATCCCCCCTCATCCTTCTAAACTCCATCGAGTATAGACCCAGAGTCCTCAAACGTTCCTCATATGTTAAGCATTTCATTCCTGGGATCGTTCTCGTGAACCTCTTCTGGAACCTCTCTAGGTCCAGAACATCCTTCCTGAGATACGGGGCCCAATATTCTAAATGTGGTCTGACCAGAGCCTTATAAAGCCTCAGCAGCACACCCCTGCTTTTATATTCTAGTCCTCTCGAAATAAATGCCAACATTGCATTTGCCTTCCTAACTACCGACTCAACCTGCAAGTTAACCTTAAGAGAATCCTGGACTAGGACTCCCAAGTCCCTTTGCACTCCAGATTTCTGAATTCTCTCCCCATTTAGAAAACAGTCTATGCCTCTATTCTTCCTACCAAAGTGCATGACCTCACACTTCCCCACGTTGTATTCCATCTGCCACCTCTTTGCCCATTCTCCTAACCTGTCCAAATCCTTCTGCAGCCTCCCCGCCTCCTCAATACTACCTGTCCCTCCACCTATTTCTGTATCATCTGCAAACTCAGCCAGGATGCCCTCAGTTCCTTCATCTAGATCATTAATGTATAAAGTGAAAAGTTGTGGCCCCAATACAACCCATTCCCCCTTTCAGTGAGGTTTTGGCTAATCTGTATCATAACTCCATATAACTGGCTTGACTCCCTATCACTTCATACCCTTTTCTAGCATGAATCTATCGATCTCAAGTTTGAAGTTATTAATTGATCCTCAGCCTCTATTGGTTTTTGTTGGAGAACTCCAAACTTCCAACATCCTTTGCATGAAATATTGCTTCCTAACTTCTCTCCTGGATGGACTGACTCTGATTTTAAGGTTATGTCTCCATGTCCTGACCTAGCAGCCCCCCACCGCTGCACCCCCTCCCCCTCCCTGATCTCCCTTCTCCCCACCAGCAGGAAACTGGTTCTCTCTATTGCAATTATCAATTCCTTTTTGCAGGCAGGTGCCAAACCTTTGCTGATGGTCTCATCTTAATACAGATAATCTTCACCCCTTGTTCCCACAGTAAATTTCACAACCTTCTGACAAGTTCTGCTCCTGCCACATGATTAACATTTGGGCTTTGTCTGCTGAAGTTGGCCTCTTAAAGCTAGGTTGCTTTTGGAAAGGTTGATACTGGATTCACACCATTTTAAGAGCTCTGATGTTTTCGCTACATTTTTCTCCCTGTATTACCACTGACTCATTGAACGGTGCAGCACCAAAAGAGGCCATTCAGCCCATCCTGTCTGTGTTGGCTCTTTGAAAGAACTGCCAATTTAGTTCCTTGCTGTTTCCCTGCAGCATGCCAAAGCTTTCAGATAGCTTCTCTGAAAGGCACCACTTCTGCTCGTTTTGTTTTTCTAGAAACAGCTTTCCCTTCAATTTCCGGCAGTTGCAATTGAACTTGCAATGACCGTACCCTTATTGTATTCTAACTAGGGCCTGAGCTAGGATGAATCCGCAATGTCTCACTCCACCAGGCGGGAAACTGGAGAAGGTCTGCTGCCAGCCATAGACAGGAGAACATCCTCCAAAGAAAATGCAAAACTTTACTTTGTAGAACAAGGAGTGCAAGGGTCCTTTACTGTTGTTTGTCATTCATGCTGGAAGGTTTTACTGTGTGCATTTCCTTGATTCTCCCCCTTCCAGGATTTGCTGGATCCACCATGTGACAGGAATGTGGGTCTATCCGCTCCTCGACCACCTGTCCAACTTTCTGAAGATTGTCATCTTTGTGGCATCGTTGGTTGCTATCAACGTATTATACGTGGTGGGTGAGATATTAAACAGTTTCATCTGGGACAAGTCAAGATGTAAGTACCGGCATTGCTTACATCCTGTTTCAATCCTCTCAGTTCAAAACACATGTAAGATCTACAGGCCAGTTCATGATTCACGATGTAATGTTATATTTCCACTTTGAGCTGGCCAAACAACTGAATAGCAGAGCAAAAATGGCCTATATGCTCCTGGGAATATTCATTACAAGTATCACTATTCATTAATTATTCTTCTCAAGTCACATATCTGTAATTTAACTCATTTCCGTTTCATTTCCAGGGAAATTTCTGTCTCATTTTGGGCTAACCAGGTTTTAGGAGGTTTTCAGCTCTTGAGGCCCATAATAGACACAGATATCACCGTAATTATCATCTACTCAGATGTTAGAAATAGCCTTATTTTCATAACATTAACCTAAGTTTTTGAAACAAGTGCTTGAGGTGAGAGTGATTGCCCTTGCCATCAAGGCAACATTTGACCGTGTGGCATCAAGGAGCCCCAGCAAAACTGGAGTCAATGAGAATCAAGGGAAAACTCTCTCTGATTGGAATTATACATAGCATAAAGGAAGATATTCATGGTTGCTGGAGGTCAATCATCTCAGTTCCAGGACCTCACAGCAGGAGTTCCTCAGGGTAGTGTCTTCGGCCCAACCATCTTCAGCTGCTTCACCAATGACATTCCTTCCATCATAAGGTCAGAAGAAGGGATGTTCACTGATGATTGCACAATGTTCAGCACCATTCGTGACTCCTCAGATACTGAAGCAGTCCATGTCCAAATGCAAGGATAAAAACAAAAAAACTGCGGATGCTGGAAACATGTCCAAATGCAGCAAGACCAGGACAGTATCCAGGCTTGGGCCGACAAGCAGCAAGTAACACTCAAGACACACAAGTACCTAGCAATGACCATCCCTAAGAGAGAATCTAACCATTGCCCCTTGACATTCAATGGCATTACCATCACTCAATCCCCCACTGTCAACATCCTGGGGGTTACCATTGACCAGAAACTGGACTAGCCATATAAATACTGTGGCTACAAGAGCAGGCCAGAGGCTCAGAATCCTGTAGCGAGTAACTCACCTCCCGACTCCCCAAAGCCTGCCCACCATCTACAAGTGTGATGGAATAGTCCTCACTTATCTGGATGAGTGCAGTATGTATGATTAAATGTTGACCATCACGACCCAGCTAGACCTGCCTAGCATCCCTGGTCATCAATATCTGTGCTTTATTTTCCTAAGAAACTCTGTTTATGATGAGTGCAGCTCCAACAACACTCCAGAAGCTTGAAACCATCCAGGACAAAGTAGCATACTTGACTGACACCCCATCCATAAACATTCACTCCTTCCACCACCGACGCACAGTAGCAGCAGTGTGCACCATCTACAGGATACACTGCGGGAATTCAACAAGCCTCCTTAGGCAGCACCTTCCAAAGCCACAACCACTACCAGATAGACAGACAAGAGTAGCAGACACCTGGGAATACCACCAATTGCAAATTTCTCTCCAAGCCACTCAGCACCCTGAATTGGAAATATATCGCCATTCCTTCACTGTCACTGGGTCAAAATCCTGGAACTCCCTCCCTATCAGCACTGTGGGTGTACCTACAGCACATGGGCTGCAGTGGTTCAAGAAGGCAGCTCATCACCACCTTCTCAAGGGCAATTAGGGATGGGCAATGAATGCTGGCCTAGCTACATCCCATGAATGAATTAAAAAATCAGCCTTCTTCACTTTCTTGCTACCTGTCTTTTTTCTAAAAGAATACTTATTTTTCCATCCAACCTGGCTTTCGATTTTGTTTTTATATATTGAAAGCTTCTATAAAAGCAGCAAATGCTTAAAAACACAGCAGATCATTCAGAATCCACAAAGAGAAAACAGATTCATGGAGTCATGGGATGAGACAGCATAGAGGGAGGCCATTCAGCCCATCATACCTGTGACAGTTCTTTGATAGAGCTATTTAATTAGATGCACATCTCCTGTTCTTCCTCCATAACCTTGCAGATTTTCTCCCCTTCAAGTACTTATCCAATTCCCTTTTGAAAGTTATGAATCTGTTTCCACCGCCCTTTCAGGCAGCACATTTCAGATCATAACAGCTGGATGTGGAAATTCTTTTTCCTCATTTCATCTCTGGCTGTTTTGCCAATCAATCTAAATTTTCAAGTCATTGTGTTCGTCCTTCGAGGCGAAGATTACCATGTTCCTCGTGCGGCGTTTGATCGGGTTCCAGTGGGTACGTAGGTGACTGCCAAGGCCGATCTATGCTCGGGAAGTTCTGCTGCGGGTAGGATAGGATACCACAGACGGATGCATTTTGGATGAGTTGCTGGCTCAGGATTTCCTCTCCTTTTGTTTTTTTTCTCTACCTCTGGTAGGTGCTTGCTTTCGAAGGAGGCTGGACCATTTTTTATTGGTGTGGAGGTGCAGCGATCCTGGGCTAGCTTCTCCCAGGTGTTGGAGTCAATATCAAAACACCTCAGTGAAGCCTTCAGGGTGTACTTGCAGCACTTCCTTTGACCACCATTGGAAGCTCTCCATAGAAGGCTTGCTTTGGTGAAGTGAATGTCAGGCATTCTGGCTTCATGACCATCCCAACTCAGTTGTGACTGTCTAATATGATGTGGATGGAATGCCTGCTCAGGTGAGTTCCTCGGTGTCTGGTATTTTGTCCTTCAATCTGATCTTCAGAAGCACCCGAAGTTCAGCTCAAGTGAAAATAATTGAGCTTCTTGACATGACGCTGGTGTACAGTCTAAGTGAACTGATCCACTGCTGACACGTTCTGGTCATGGACCTTGGACTCGAGATAGGGCTTTCCTGGAGCAGGCTGTGCGTTACTTCAGTTTACTTCACGCTGATAGTAAGGCCGAGGTTGTTGCATGCATTGGAGAACAAGTCCATGATACAATGCATGCCCAGCTCTGAACCGGCAGGTAACGCACAATCATTGGCAAACACGAAATCACAAAATATGTCATTTGTTATGACTGGTCCCCGGGCATGGCACCTTCAATTTGTTAACTTCCCAAACGGGGCCCCAATTCTGTTACACAGCCGGGTGAGGAGGAATGAGCTAGCTCCCTTTCTTTATTCAACCCCCCCTCTGTTGACCACAACAAGGTTAATTTAAAAAGGATCCCTTCCCCTGTGGATACCCTTTCCCAGTCCAAATGTATTTATGTTTTTAGAAGGAGCCAATTTAACCAGACTTTCTTGAGTCAAGGAGTGTTTATTGTTACTCAAAACCCAAGAAAAATAATAAAAACACAACACACACACAGATCAGAAATGAGAAGTTAGGAATCCAAATAAAAGTCACAAAAGATGTACGATTCAATGTTTGGCTTGTCCGTGAGCCATAGGTAGCGAAACCAGCCGTTAAGTTGGGTGATTCTGGTAGAGCTGACTTTGACTGCTTCGCAGTGGATTTGGAGACACTTGGTTCTGCAGGATAGCTGAAGAAACTGCCCTATTTCCTTTATGATTATGGCTTCTGCTGAGTCTTGCCTCCAGAAACAGAGAGAGAGAGTTCACCTGCAACCACAGGGGTGACTTGTTGGTCTTCTTGTGCTGTCACACACACAGCACACTAGCACATGGGCACACACTACACTGCTCTGCAGCTAGCTTTTTAACCCATTTTTCCCTGTCTATTCCTGTAAGGAGAAAAAAAAAACATGTATTGTGCCCGGAGTTTGTTTTCTTTGACCTCCGACTATTTTACACATTCTGAGGTATGAATCCACAGAAGATGGATTTTAGATGACTGCTGAGGTGTGCAAATCAGTCTTCTGTCACTGCAACCACAGGAAATTAAAGTTCAGTCTTTTGCATCTTTCCTATCTCCCTTTCAAGTGTCTCTGCCTGAAGAAGGCTATGGCACCTTTTCAAGTGCGACATTCCATGCTCTCTCAGAACGTTCCATAAAAAGTTCAATATGCCCATAATTAATTTGTGGCTGTAATCAGCTTTTCATGACACCTTAGGGACCTTCGTCTCTGCCTGGAGTTGTCTTAGATTGATCTGCTTTCCGATGATGCCATATCTGATTTTGATGACAGGATCACCATTGTGGAATATATTGGAGAGCATGGTGGAGAAAAACATGCTGAAGAACGACACACAGCTCTGTTTAACTCTTTTAATGGGTCAGAAGACTCACCATCATCCAGGACACACGCGAGTGTGCCATCAATAGTCAATCCGTTCTGATGAATTTCTCAGAGCTACCGAATTTCTCCATTACCTTCGAAAGGCCCTCACATCTGACTGTGTCAAAGGCCTTGGTCAGGTCAACAACATGATGTGGAGGTCTATGTACTGTTCTTGGTATTTTTCCTAAATTTTTCTGATTTTCAAGTGACGTAAGATGTAAAGGCCACAAGTTATGGCACTCTGGTTGTGGGCCCTTCAATCAGAACTGAGTCTTGGTAACAATTCTTGGCTAATTTCTTTTCAGCGGGAGTATTGAATGCAAGATATGAGGTCAATTTTGCTCCTTCATCTGAGAGGGCCATCCAGAGATCAGGAGTGTTTTTTCTTTAATCCCTTGTACAATGCTAAAAGATCACTAAAAATTAGTCCATTCTATGTTGGAAAAACTGTTCATCTGATGCTTCTTGTCCCTTGAACATGTACAGATTATTGCTGCATTGTAATAAATTTTTAAAAATATTTTGTGTCTGATATCACTTGGCACAATGCTGTGATAGTAATCTGTTGCTCATTAATCATGGATCTCAGGGACATATGTTCCCATTTTTGAAATGGTCACTTAGAGTCATAACAGCACAGAATGAGGCCATTCAACCCATCGATCCTATGCTGGTTCCCCATGGAGCAATCCAGTCAGACCCACTCTTGTGCTCGGTCCTCGTAGCACTGCAGGTTTATTCCCTTCAAGCGTCCATCCAATTTCCTTTTGAAATCATTGTTTCCACATCCAATACCCTCGTGGGCAGAGAGTTCCAGATCATTATCACTCACTGGGTTCTTCCTTGCATTCCCTCTGCATCTCTTGTCCAAAACCATAAAATTGTGTCCCCTTGTCCTTGTACCTTCAGCTGATGGGAAGAGTTTTCCCATGTCTGACTCATCTAGGCCTGTCATAATCTTGTACACCTCTATCAAATCTCCCCTCAGTCTCCTTTTCTCCAAGGAGAACACCTCCAGCCTTTTCAACTTAACCTCATAATTAAAACAACCATCCCTAGAACCACTCAGGTAAATCTCCACTGCACCCTCTCAAAGACCTTCACATCTTTCCTAAAATGTGGTGACCAGAACTGAACACAATACTCAAATTGGGGTTACCAAAGCTTTATATATGGTCAGCATAACTTCCCTGCTTTTGTACTTAATTATTTATGAAGCTCAAGGTCACAGATGCTTTTCTGTCAATATGTCCTGCCACCTTCAAAGATTAATGCAATGCACCCCTAAGTCCCTCTGTTCCTGCACACTTTAGAACTATGCCATTAAGTCTATCTTGCCTGCTCCTATCCCATCTATCAAAATACATCACCTCACACTTATCTGTTTTAAATGCTGTCTGCCACTTGTCTGCCTGTTCTGCTAGCCTATCTATATCCTGTTGCAGGCAATTCGTATCATCCTCACTGTTTGCCATTCCTCCACGTTTAGTATCATCAGCAGTGGTTCTAGCGCTGAAGAAATATCTGTTCTATGGAATGGAACTTAAATTTCATTTCATGGCAGCATCAAGCACAATTAGATCAACATGGAGTAGACCCAGAGCAAAGCTCTGTCCACATTGTTCCCAGCAAAATAGTAACGGGGGAGGCTATTCAGCCCATCGTCTGTTTCACTATTCAATTGGATCGTGGCTGATCTGTATTTTAACTCCAACCACCTGTCTTTGGTAAGGTATCTTAACTCCAATCTCATCAGACCATCTCCTACTTGCTATGTTGGTTAGAATTTTCAGAATCCCATGTTAACTTATCATTTCAGACTAAGGGTCAGATTAAAGGAATGCAAGTTTCCTTTCTTTAATAGCATTGAAGAATCTTGGATTGAAAGGGGTTTGGGATAGTTGTAATGTAGACACTGGAGAATGCAAATGCAGAGTGTAAGATGGACTATTAAATGGCAAATTTCACCCTGAGTCCACGATGTTGGTTTTAGGAAATAGAAATGTTGCACTGTGAGGACGAGTTCCTAATTTTAGCCATAATGCAATGTGGAGTTCACTTGTACAATGAGTGCTGGGATGGCCCTCACTTGTCACCAGCATCAAGCCAAGGTGCAAGGGGAGAAGCAGCACTCAAACCCATCTCTGTAAACACTCTGCAACTGGGTCAATTGATGCAAGGGGAGTTGGTGGTGTAGTGGTAATATCACTGGACTAGTAATCCAGAGGCCTAGCCTCGTGTCCTAGGACATAGGTTCAAACCCAGCATTGAAGCTGCTGGAATTTAAATATTAGTCTGGAAATGAAATGTGGTGGTGGGACTAGAAAATGTGGTGAGCCAGCCAAAAGTCCATTCACTTCAGTGGGACTAGAAAATCCTGATGGTTGGCAGGGCTGGAAAATTCTGGCTGAAGCCTCAGTAATAGTGACCATGAAACTATCTTTGATTGTCATTAAGAACCCATCTGGAAGGAAATCTGGCCTACATGTGACTCAGACTCACAGCAATATGGTTGACTCTTAACTCCCCTCTGAAATGGCCTAGAAAGCCACTCAGTTTAAGGGTAATTAGGGATGGGCAACAAATGCTGGCCTAGTCAGTGATGTCCACATCTCATGAAAAAATTAGAAAAGCTACAGGCAGAAACCCCAGTGATGGATAGGACAGGTATTCTGTGGAGGACCTACAGGTGCAGAGGTTTTGAGCTGCAGGTGTACTCCTGGCTGTATTATAAGTACTACCGATGTGCACAAAGAATGAAATGTAAAAGAACTTCACTGAAATACATATATCTGCTTTGTTATTTCTAGATGTAGAAGAAAGGGTTGACACTAAGAACAAAACAGACTGACACAAGGCAGAAGATATCACAACCAGAAGCTGCGGGGGAAAAAAGGAACAGATATTACTATGTCCAAACAATGTTATGGAATCACAGTCATTAACCTCATGAACCTCAGTCCAGCCAGCTTGGTTGGAGCTAAATCATCAGACTAATGAGATCATCACATCAAAAAGGTCATTGGTTAATTCATAATAAGTAACAATTCACAGTTGTCAAGTTACAGAGGTTGGGTTTAAAGAGGTGTAAACTGTAAGAGACAGGAGTGTAGACTTTCCAATTAGTGTGCTTTCAACACCAGTGTTAACACAGTTATTTTGAATGAATCTACATTGGCATTAAGTCAATGATATCAACAAAGCCAGATTAAGATATTCCTGTATATTTGCAGACTTCACCACTTTCACATATTTCCAGCTCCCTTTCATGATGTTGTATTTCTGTGAATCTTCAGTATGTTTCTTGACACACTGGCATTTTCTTATAATATATTGAAGGTACTGTAGCCCTCTATTTTCTTGAGACCGAACTCTTGCACATTCAAGATTAGGCCTTCATTCTTTTTTCTTAATTTTAAAATTCTCATCCTTGTTTTCAAATCTCCTCATGGTCTTGTCAAGCTCTGTAATCTCCAGCCCTTCAACTCGCTGAGATATCTGCACTCATCTACTTCTGGCCTCTTGAACATCCCCAATTTTAATCACTCCACCATAGGTGTTGCTAAAGCTCTGGAGTTCCCACTCAAAGCCTCTGTCTTTTCCTTGAAGATGATCCTTGAAATCTATCCCTTTTATCATGCTTTTGTACATCTGTCCTAATTTGTGGCTTGGTGTCAAATTTTGTTCGATAAAGTTCCTGTGAAAGACCTTGGGATGTTTTACTGTGTTAAAGGTGCTGTACAAGTACGAGTTGTTGCCTGCTTAAGGGCCTCAATTAGCAATGGGGGGCAGGAGGGCTGTCCACAGGCTTTCCTGCCTTGGACTTAATTGGGATGGAGATGGGAAGGTGGCAACTCACCCAATTAATTACCCCTGCCACCAAACTCGCCATGGTGGAGAGCACTAAATTCCGACCAATGTTTCATGTCGAAGACCTTTCATGAGAATTGGCAAAAGTTTGAAATGTGATAGGTTTCAAACAAGTGAAATGGGGGAAGGTGAAAAAAAAACAAAAGGGAAAAAATGCGATTGAGTGGATGACAGGAGAGATTAAGTGACTAAAGGGTTGGTAGTGCAGGGCCAAAGGGAGTAATAATGGGACAAGTTAAGGAACAAAATATGTGACTAGAGGAAGTGTGAATGGCAGAAGGATGAACAGAGGAGGTGTGAATAGCAAAATGATGAACAGAAGAACAGCAGGAAACGCAGTTCCCTAGTGTACTTGAGCTTCATTGGAACATTGCAGGGGGCTGAGGACATAGAGATCAGTGAGGTCAACATATAAAATACCCTTGACATATATTAGCAAGTGCCTGGCTATGTTGACACCGTTCATAGACAAGAGTGCAACAAGGAAGACCCTCATTAAGCCAAAACTGGGAACTCAAATCATGCCCCTGAACAGCTCCACACCAATAGTGTATCAGGGTACTGCTTTTTTTTTAAACAATGTAATAATATAGTAGAATTTCTGCATTCGGCGCAGGTGGTAATTCCAGTGCAAACTGCACCCAAAATTATGCCCATTTCGAAAAGTGATCTTTTCCTTTGAAGTTCGTGACCCTGAGCTCAAACTCATTTACAGATTGCGGAATGCAAAATGTGCCATGAACCAGCACAATCAGGTAGTGTTCTAAAATGTAATTATTTGAAAGAAAACGCTTTAAATGTAGTTCTTGATATATTTAAAAGTGGAAATTTGGTGCAGTTTGAATTTTAGAGACCCGAAAATGGGTTTAAACAAAAAAAGAGGAATTTTGACTCTCCATACTAACTTTTAAATGACTGAAAATAACCTTTAAAAATATACAGAACCATTTGCTAGTTATATTTGGGGCACTGTAGTCCAAGTACTTAGTAACTTTTTAAAAAGAACGTTGCATTCAAATCTTTCTGGGTTTCTGGGCCTATCCTCGATGGAGTTTAGAAGGATGAGGGGGGATCTGATTGAAACTTACAGAATACTGAAAGGCCTGGATAGAGTGGACGTGGGGAAGATGTTTCCATTAGTAGGAGAGACTAGGACCTGAGGGCACAGCCTCAGAGTAAAGGGAAGACCTTTTAGAACAGAGATGAGGAGAAACTTCTTTAACTAGAGAGTGGTGAATCTATGGAATTCATTGCCACAGAAGGCTGTGGAGGCCAGGTCATTGAGTGTATTTAAGACCGAGATAGATAGGTTCTTGATTGTTAAGGGGATCAAAGGTTACAGGGAGAAGGCAGGAGAATGGGGTTGAGAAACTTATCAGCCATGATTGAATGGTGGAGCAGACTTGATGGGCCAAATGGCCTAATTTCTGCTCCTATGTCTTATGGTCTTATGGTTTTCTAAAATGTACCTATTAGTGTTTGTGACAGGAAGCTCCAGTTTAATTTTTACAGACCCCTACCCAAAGGTCTGCAAAATAGTTCAATCAGCAAAAACTCACCATCGTGATTAATTCACCTAGAGGCCAGATTTTGAGGGTGGGGCCTGTTCCTAGCGCAATGTTTTTAAAAGGACTTCAAACAATCGTAGAAACTAGCGTAGCCGTTGAATTAAATTCATGTTTAAAACTTGGCAATCTTTAGTGCTAATTACGCCTATTTCAGGCGAATTGCTTCAGAGAAAAAAGCAACATGCAGTGCAATTGCGTGGAAACTCCATGGAACAGTAGTTCACAGATTATCTGGTCATTTAGCCCATTGCTATTTGTGGGAGCTTGCTGTTCACAAATCAGCTACTGTGTTTCCTACATTACAATGTTAACTACCCTTCAAAGTGTGTTTCATTGGCTATGGGACATTTTTGGGTATCTGGAAGTCATGCATGGCACAATATATATATAAATGCAAGTCATTCCTTCTCTCTCATTATGACTATTCAATCAATTTGTACTAGTTGCTTCTGTAATTTATTCCTCCATCATCCTTGATGTGGTAAATGTTCTGTTGGACCCTTCCCTTCATTCATTTAATGCCTTCCTTTTAATTTTTGTCTCCTGAATGGATCGTTATAGTGAATAATTTGACTCAAAACCACTTTACCCACCCCTCTTCATAATCTTGAAAATATCATTTGTTGTCACCTTAAAAGATCAGGCAGTATCAGAATTAAAGGAACATTAAAAAATATTGCATTTATAAAATAAAATTCTTTGAACATGTTTGTTAGGTATACAAGAAGAAACATTGTTTGACAGGCATTCAAGAATCATCTAATTGGGTGCAAAGAAACTGTTTATTTGTGATTGGAATGACCAATGGTGGGAGAGGTGGGGCATCGAGTGATAAAAGCTCCAGGAATATGTCACACCAGAGTTAATGCCAACCTTAAGTTAGGTAATAGCTCCACAGCCAGGGTCTTTGCCCGAATAACCCAAATAGGATCTGGCGTCTGTCTCAGGGTAACAGTGCAAAATGCTGAAAAAAAAAGTGGTTTATATATTATAATTATAGGGGGAGCCCTGGAATCCAGGAATGATGAGCTCACGTGGGTCATTCAACAAGAAATCAAAATACTGTGAATGCTTGAAATCCGAAACAAAAACAGAGAAGTGCTGGAAACACTCAACAGGTCACGCAGCATCTGTGGAGGGAAACACCGAGTTAACATTTCAGGCCTGTGGCCTTTCATCAGAATTTATTTCATATTTCCAGCAGTATTTTGTTTTTGTTGTTAGTGTTAATTCATTCTCTTCCAGGAATGCCTACCTTGAAGTTCTGCTTTTCTCTCTGGCAGGATTTCCATTGGTTTCTTCTCCCTTGGTTAACTACATTTACTTTGGATTTCCAGTATCCGTGGTTTGCTTTGGACCTTCAGCATTTGCAGTATTTTGCTTTTGTGGTTATATTAAAGTTCCAGGTCTGGGCTTTTTATCAGAATTTCATTTGAACCTGCCTCGGGTTTTAACGTTTTCTATGCACAGCGATCAGTGTTTCACATGATATTCTGTAAGATGTGTGGAATATCTCTGGCTGAGGCTTCAGGATACAGGAGAAGATGAAGAGGTGGTGAAGATAACTCTTTTTGCAGCTTATTTGTGCTTTTGGCACTCTTCTAGGCGAGGGAAATTCCAATCTTGGGATCGAGTGCTCCACGCCACATACGCCTTTGTCAGAGTGAAATGTCATCAATTGTTAACTATCAAAGACCTCTGGGTCAGGCAGGGCATGAATTTGATGCAGGGTAAGCATTTCTCTATCATGAAACAGCCTTGGGAAGACACTCGCTACATTTTCCACTTCCCAGCCGCCCCGTGGATTCCCCAGTTGTAATTTGTGGTGAGTTGTGGGCCGTATTTTCCTGCTGTGGAGCCCTATCTACTGGCAATTGCGGATGAGACAGCCTCTGGCTTATTACAGTTGGCAGGGAGAGGCCATTTTCATGCCATCGGTTTAATACTGGATCATGTGAATCCAGGTCCCGGTGGAGAGTGTTTGGATTTAAGCACCGCCCAGGCCCCCAGGCAATTATATACAAAATTCTCTTTTGTAATTAAAGGGGAGGGTAGGAGATCAGCCACAAAGTAAGCTAATGGAAACTAATGTTCCTTCCAAGTCTCAACTGTTACTTTAAAAGATTAAAATGCTGTGATAATGGCCACAGGGACGTTCCAAAATTCTTAACTTCCACTGCCTTGACAGAACTTTGAAACATGTTTAGCAGCACTGGCCCACATGTTTACCCTGATCACTCAACTGGTAAATGACCAGTGTGGAGCTTAGTATTACAAAGCAAGCTGCTCTAAACTGGGGTAGTGATAGAAGGCAGCTCCGCATCCTGAGAGTTAGGGAGTGGGGTGGGTGCAGGCGTGTCTCCGACTGAAAAGGACGATGAAGGGAATGGAAAGCACTGGGCTCCCTTGTGATGCCACCTATAGTTGATTAGCCAGTGCAGTACTCTCGCAGCACTGCATTTAAGTGTCTTCATAGATCACAGAATCAAACAGTGCAGAAGAGGCCATTCGGCCCATCGAGTCTGCACCAATGTATTTAAGTCTCTGGAATGATTTTGAACCCATAATTTTCTGACTCAAAGCTAAGAGCACTACCATTGAGCTACTTTTGAATGAGTGTTGATATGACATAAGAACTAGGAGCTGGATGAGGTGATTTGACTCTTCAAGTCTGTACTGCCATTCAATAAGATCTTGACTGATCTTCTACCTCAATGTCACATTCCTGCACTACCCCCACACCCCTTAAAACTCTTAGTAGCCAAAAAATACATTGAAAGTGTCTTGACTATCTTTGAGAACTGAGCATCTACAGCATCGTGGGACAGCAAATTTCAAAGATTCACAAGTGTGAAGAAATATCTCATCTCAGCTCCTTATATTTGCATGCCTGTTAATGTGGAGTTTCTACACCTTGTCTGACTGCTGCCACTTGCTAATTTCAACAGAAAAAATGGACACAAATGTAAAGTTGGGAACACTGTGGCAATGAATTTTACTTTGTCCTCACTCAATGTTTACACAAATGCACTTTCCACCAGCCACTGATCAAAGTGGCGGCTATTTCACCCTCTCTTAACTCAGGGACACTGAGGCCCAATTGCAGCTGCACTCTGCTGATACAAGATGCCTCAAATTTAGCAAAGTGTTGTCTGCAAAATTTAGCAGCCACTGCAATCCAAAGTAGTTCATTGTTTTATTCTTTGGATTTTGGTAGGAAGCTCATAATGAAGTGGCGGAAACCTGTTAGTACTTAGTCACTCGTCAGCTATGGCTAGATGGTGAGTGTTGTCATTAGGCTGTGATGATTTTCTCAGTAAAACTCAATCCGTACAATGAGTGTTAAGTTGCACTCACAGACAAATCCTGTCTTCACCTGATCTTAATGTGTACATATTTCACATCGAGTCACTAGAAAACAGTAAGGACTGAGAACCTTGGACAATTAACCTCACCAAGGTGTAAGACACATGAGCAAGTGTAGGCCATTGGACCCTTCAAACCTGTTGCACCATTTAATAAGATCATGGCTGATGTTCAATCTCAACTCCACCTTCCTGCACCACCCCCATATCCCTGAATGCCTGAAAACCTAGTAACATGTTTTGAAAATGGCCGAGCATCCACAGCACTCTTGGCTAGACACTTCCAACGATTCACCACCCATTCAGTGAAGAAACTTCTTCTTATCTCAATCCTTATTTGCCAACCCCTTATTCCGTGACCCCTGTGTTTTAGGTTCCCCAGCCAGAGGAAGTATTTTCTCAACATCTATTTTGTCAAGCCTCTTAAGAAATTTATATCCTTTGAATGCTGAGGCTGACTGGGACCCTTCAGTGTCAGCCTTCAGATTGATCCGAGTTGACCTTGAAATCTTTCTGCCCTATGTGACCCAATGCTGTGCCATGCAAATAGATTACTTGTGTTGTAGTGATGGGACAGGCACTTTCAGGGGGGATGGTGGTAATGACACTGGACTCTCAGCCTAGGCTAATCCTCTGGGGACACAGGTTCAAATCCCACCATGGCAGCGGGTGGAATTTGAATTCAATTTTTTAAAAAAAATCTGGAATTAAAAGCTCATGTCAGTGATGGTGACCATTAAACCATCAACAATTGTTGTAAAAACCCATCTGATTCACTAACATCCTTCGGGGGAAGGAAATCGGCCATCCTTACCTGGTCTAGCCTACATGTGACTTCAAACCCACAGCAATGTGGTTGACTCCTGGCTGCCCTCTGAAATGGCCTAGTAAGTTACTCAGTCCAAGGACAATTAGGGATGGGTGACAAATGCTGGCCTTACCACCGACACTCACATCCCCTGAAAGAATTAAGAAAAAAAAAATTATTTTCTAAAATGTCGTATCTGAATAGTTGAAAGGAACTAATCCTGTTTTCAAACATGTAAATAAATACTGCCCCTTTTTTTTCCCCCCAGGAGGAGGAGCCCATTGCTCTGGGGTCCATCGCCATCTAAAAACAAAATCGAGGTGGATTTGTAGCTTGCAAGGGTAAATGTTAGTGATAATGCGAGCCCCTTTTAATAGCTGCTGTTTTGTAACTTTACCTAATGCATTTCTCCAAGACGCAAATATGTTTTGTATTGCAAAGGAAGATAACGAGTCTCTGTAGAACAAACATGGCAAATATCCCAGGCAATCACTTCACTGGAAAAATAAAAAGCTTTGTCTTACTCAAATTGTACCCAGTGGGATTTTTTTTTTGTGTGTGTGAGATTACATCTCCTACAGCACCGAACTGTTACTTTGTTGGTTTGCATCTTGCATTTGTGAATGGGTTCCAAGGCTGCATTCAATTTCAATTGCCTTATATTTTTTAAGCCACTGTCACATGATGGGGGGGGGGGGTGTGGTTTTCTGACCCTTTTGAGTAGAGCTGTTTTCTCTTTTGCATCCGAGAACCAGCTTGCTGAATCGAGCCCTGGCAGGTGTCAAAATCAGAGAGAACACAGGATGTGAAAGCTCATCTCAATTCCCAAGAACACAGGGTATTTTTTTTCCGGAACAAGAAACAGGGGCCTGCACCTTTTTTTTGCTGGATCTGACCCCCACCTACCCCACATTCACATGCATTGGTATTCCTTAACCAGCTCACTAAAAATAGTTATAAAACCAGAAACTGATGGAAATACTCAGCAGGTCTGGCAGCATATGTAGAGAGAGAACCAGGGTTAACTTTTCAAATCCGTATGGCTCTGAAGAAGGGTCATACAGACTCGAAACATTAATTCTGTTTCTCTCTTCACAGATGCTGCTAGACCTGCTGAGTTTTTCCAGCATTTTCTGCTTTTGTTTCAGATTTCCAGCATTGGCAGTATTTTGCTTTTATCTTAATGTTTCAGGTGATGATCTTTCATCAAAACTGGGAAGAAGTTAGAAGTGTAATAAGTTTTAAGCAAGTGAAAGTTTCAATAAGAGCCTCAACATTTCTGGAGCAGTTGATAAGGTGCAGCATCCAAGCTGCATTTTGTAGTCTGTTTGCTGAGCTGGATAAGCAATTGCAGAGGAAAACGAGGACTTCATCTTCTCATTGTACCTCTGTATAGGTCCCAAAGCGAAGTACAATATGCTTGGCCCAAATTCACTTCACGCCTTAAATTGTGGGATGTTACCCATTTTTTCCGAAGATACCATTGCTGAATTGGTTGCTATTCTGAGAGTGATTCATAAATCTCCAGTTGGCAAACAGCAAGTGGGCAAAACCTCCTGCCACTATTTTAGCAGGTGCTAGAGAAGTAAATAGCCTATGGGCCAAGAAATTAACATGGACGAGATGCTGACTTTAGCCACGTCTCTGTGAGCAACTGTCACTCAGAAAATCCTCTTCTCCTCATCAAATGTTCAGTAGTCAATCTACACTATTGTTAGAATTCAGCCTGGGCATAGGTAGAGGATAAGACCCTGGGAACATCACCATGTCCTCGGAGTAGAAATTGCAACAGAGAGGGAGGCTATGCAGCTCAACATCTCAGTGCAATGCTAGCTTGCGTGGAGTCGTCTTATCGTAATGCCATTTTCCCACCCTTTTCCCTTCAAATGCTCATGAAATGGCTCTTTTAAATGTCATGGAATTTTGGAATTTTAACTTCAGTTCTTTTTTTCTTACTGGTACAAATATATGCTTGCACTAATCATGTAATAATGCCTAATAATTTAAACATGGAAAGCATAGTCTTACAACACAGTCTGGCTCACTGCTCTTTCACTATTGACAATTAGTATCTGGCCATGGGTTCATGGTGCAGCTACTGAAACTAGAAAGGAAAGCATCAGCCAGTCTACAAAACGGGAGTTTGTACTGTAATTGGAATGCTGGTTGCTGCTCAGCATAGATTGGTTTTAAGTCTTTTTAAAATAAATTCACTTGTTCCTGGGACATGAATGTTGCTGGTGAGGACAGCATTTGTTACCCATCCCTAAATGCCCTTGAGAAGGTAGTAATGAGCCGCTTTCTTGAACCGCTTGCAGTCCATGTAGTGTAGGTAAACCCACAGTGCTGTTAGGCAGTTCCAGTATTTTGACCTAGCGACAGTGAAGGAACGGGCGATATAGTTTAGGATGGTGTGTGGCTTGGAGGGAAACTTGCAGGCGGTGGTGTTCCCAAGCGTCTGCTGCCCTTGTCCTTCTGGGTGATAGAGGTCGTGGGTTTGGAAAGTGCTGTGAAAGGGGCCTTGGTGAGTTGCTGCAGGTATCTTGTGGATGGTACACACAGCTGCCATTGTGTGCCATTGTCATTCAAAATAAGCCTTAAGTGAATCCTAAAATAAATTCAACCTAGAATTCTACAACACAAAAAGCAACCATACGCCGGCCCACTGTGCCTGCGCTGACTCTGTGAAATAGAGATCTCATTCCAGTGCCCTGTCCCCATAGCCCTCCAAAATGTTTCCTTAGCACATTTATCAAGCTGCACTCTGATTGTAGATGTGCAATATCTTACTTGTGTCCCACTGTTAAAATTGTTACTTTTCACTGTGAGTGGTATTTATGAGGAGAATTAACACGGCAACAGTATAATCTGATGGTTTGAGTCTAGACAGGTATTGTATCCAAATCACAGATTAAAGTACCTTTGTTGAAATAACCTTGAATTCCTATTTTTACACTGAGTCAAAAATGTCAGTGAGTCATCTTCACAGCACATAACAAGCAATGTTCTCATCAAATAAATACTTGCTTCTTTTAACCTTTTGTTCCTTTTTATCTTCATTGAGATAAGAGACCATATTGTTGAGGCATTAAACATGGAGCCTACTTTCTTTACGCTACTGTTAACATCTCTCCCAGGTCTGCTGCTGTACATAATGTTACAACACTGATGCAGGCCATTCAAACGTTGGCACGCACCAGTTGGGTTATGCTCCAAAAGGGTCTCCTCCCACTCCTCTTCATCTCAGTCTATCAGCATATTCTTCTATTCCTTTCCGCCTCATGTGCTTATCTAGGTGCTTAGAATGCATCTATGCTATTCTCCTCAACTATTCCCTGTAGCAAATTCCACATTCTCACCACTCTCTAGGTAAAGAAGTTCCTCCTGAATTCCCCATTGAAGTTATTAGTATGGTCTTATAACTATGGTCCCTGGCACTTGTTTACCCCACAAGTGGAAACATTGTCGACCCTAACAAGCCCTTTCACAATCAAAGACCTCTATTAGATTATCTCTCCGCCTTCCCTTTGCTAGAGAAGAGTTCCAGCCTCTTCAGCCTGTCCTGATAGGTAGGACCTCTCATTTCTGGTATTATCCTAGTGAATTTTTTTTGCACCTTCTCCAGTGGCCGATACCCTTTTCATAATATGGTGACCACAACTGCACACAGTTCTCCAAGCACATTTCAGCTATCTTTTGTAAAGTTCCTCTTATAGGAACTAGCCCAGTTCAGATACATTGATGCATATGCAAGATATCTTAGACAATGCTGGATTTGTCAACCTTATGCGAAAAATAACTTCCAAGGTACTGAAAGTGTTCCACATTTTCCAGGCATTCATACATGGGAGAACAGACACACCCACGTCAGGGTCGTCTCACAAGCAGGCATCACAAGCAGCGAGGCTACGATCATCCACCATCGGCATCGGTGGGTTGGTCACGTAATTCGGATGTCGGATACCAGGCACCCAAAGCAGGTCGTCTTCTTCCAGTTTAGTCAGAGCAGACATGTTTGGGGGGGACACAAGCGTTTCAAGGATGTGCTGAAAGCAAACACAAAGAAATGCAACATTGGGAGACCATCGCCTCAGATTGAACCAGATGGCAGCAGCTATGGGAGGGATCCCAACATTTTGAGACCCAACGACGACAAAATGAAGAGGAAAAGCAAGAGCAGAGAAAACAACACGGCCTGACCCACAATAAAAACAGACGACCAGACAGCCCACATGGCAACACATGTCCCACGTGCCATAAAGTCTGCAGATCCTGAATCAGCCTCATCAGCCATCTTTGGACTTATGGAAGGCAATCATTCTCGCTAGTCAGGGATAGCAAATATTAGTAAGGTATGGTCCCAATACAACTCCCCATGAATCACTCTGTAAAATATCAGTTAGATACAAGAGGAAGCACCCTCCAGAATATTCCATTGCCATCCAATCTCCATTACAGAAAAATTTGGAGAACACCCATCAGCTAGGTGCAGTATAGATTGAATACAAGGTAAGGTTCTCTCCAGATTAACCACCAACTACCACATAGAAGGACAAGGGCAGCTGACACATGGGAACACCTCCCCTCCAAGTCATTCGCCATCCTGACTTGGAAATATACCGCCGTTCCTTCACTGTCGCTGGGTAAAAATCCTCGAACTCCCTCCCTAACAGCATTGCGGGTGTACCTAAACTACATGGACTGCAGCGACTCAGCTAGTTTTCTCCTCTACTCCATCCCCGTAACTCTAAACTTTTCTCTCTTTTTCTCTTTTGAAAGCCACAATTGAATCTTCTCAGGCAGTGCATTCCAGATCCTAACTGGTCACTGTGTAAAAAAATGTTTTCTCATGTTACCTTTGCTTCCTTTGCCAATTATCTTAAATCTATGCCCTCTGGAACACAGTCGTCCACTCTGTCTAAACCCCTCATAAACTTGAACGACTTTATCTAGTTGTCGTTACAGGTTAGATAAAATATAAAGCATCCTCCAAACTTCTAATCAACCACTCCTAGCGTAATATATAGAATAAATTAGATACAAGATAAAGCTCTCTCCAAAATTGTGTTAAGGTACAAGTTAACTCAGTTTTACTGCCACATCTGCATATTCCACATCAAATTTCTTGGTAAATTCTAAATCAGTTTGTGAGCTTGTCAATTACCATCAAATTGTGAACAGCTTTTCACACTGCCTCGTCATACCCAAAAATCTCACTTCACTTAACATCCTAAAATAATTAAAGAGGGGGCTTTCATCGCAATAGCTTAAATTAAATCCCCTGTGCCAAGGGTGGAAAGACACAGATTTAACCAGAGAACACAAATTTAAAAACCGGAGGAGAGATGAGTTTTTTTTTGCAACTCAGCAGGCTGAGTTTAGTGGAGCCCTCTGGAGCAGACATGGTGGAGTGCAGGGGGGGGACACATGGGAGAATCGGGCTGGGGTACCCACATTGGAAGACAGGAAAACTGCCCCCCCAATTAAGTTGGGGGCGTGAGGGCCCGATGTGGGAATCCCCACTGCTGCCTGTGGGAAGGCAGTTAGGCTCATCAATGAGCCACTTCAAGCCAATTATCCCTGAGCCCACTGGAATTTGGTCATGGCTCAGGGATTCTCCCGAATTCACACAGCTCTCCTGTGCTGCCTGATGAAGGATGCCCAGCAAAGGCTGTCAGGTTTGCCTGCAGCAATCTTGGGGGGGGGGGGGGGGGGGACACCAATGAAATCTACCTGCCCGGTCCTTTCACGTGACCCCTATGCCACCCTCACTCGTCTGTATCCTGGGGTCCAGCGTCGATCCCGGGGCTGGGCCTCAGTGCATTACCGACAGCGGCCACCTCTCTGGGTGGTGCTGCCTGCAATGGATAGCTGCTGGCCTCTGATTGGCCAGCAGCTCTCGGGCATGGAATTTCTGCACGCCAGGGTCTTTAATCGTGTGGGAGGCCCAATGCTGGCCAATGAAGTGCCTGATCAGCACTTAGTTGTGTCGGGTCTTCCCTTCGGAGGGAACGTGGGGTTCCTGCTAATTCTCCAACTGGTGAGAAGAGGATCTACGTCACTATAACAAAATCCAGCTCAGTGAGTAATGATCTGAAATGCACTGCCTGAAAGGGTAAAGGAGATTTAATAGTAACTTTCAAAATAGAACTAGATTTGTAAATAAGAAATTTCAGGGAAAAAGGCATGTGGGGCTAATTGGATAGCTATTTCAGATAGCTGTCGCAAATGCGATGGGCTAAATGGCCTCCTTCTGTGCTGCACACCCCTAATCCGAGTTAATCCTATAGTTTTAAAGCTGTTTTCCAGTGAGATTCACACACACAGTGGCTTGAATTTGAATTGCCAGCATGTTTCAGATGGGAAACTATGCTCTCCCACCTGCACAACCATGACAGAGTGAGACCCAGCTGATTCTAACTGACCCGCACAAAACTCAGCCAATAAGAAGTTCCCCGGATACCTATGAAGCAATTGTATCAATGCACTGAGCCAGTTCCACCCGCCTACACGTTTATGTGGTGAAGCAGACGACTGGAGCTAGAGGTTGCTTGGTCAATGGGAGGTCAGGGGGACTCTGGTGCTGTCTGAGTTCCAGAAGTCACCTTCTTCATGGTGGTGATTGCAATGGACCGTGGCCAAACTGTAAAGAGTACCTCTAGAATTAACAAAGCAATGTTTTTTTAAGTGCTTTGATTCAATTCACATTCACTGTGCTCCAGCTTTCTGTTTAAAATTGTGTTTGATGTTACATTGCCCAGCTTTGGATCATAACCTACATTCCAACAGTGACTACACTTAATATGCACAAAGTCCCATTCCCTATCGCTCCTGTGCTCACTGCCTTGTGTTTGCTTTTGGTTAAGTAACATCTTGGCTTGAAAATTCTCATCCTTGTTTTCAAACCCATCCATGATGGAATGGGGAATGGCCTCTCAGGGGAAAGCAGCAACAGCCAAATTCGTTGCACCATGGTTGACTCTGCTGCACAGGGGAGGAGTGAAAAGTGTGGGAATGCAGCAGTTATAGGGAATTCAATTGTAAGGGGAATAGGTAGGCGTTTCTGTGGCCACAAACGAGACTCCAGGATTGGTATGTTGCCTCCCTGGTGCTAGGGTCAAGGATGTCTCAGAGTGGCTACAGGACATTCTGAAGGGGGAGGGTGAACAGCCAGTGGCTGTGGTACACGTTGGTACAAACGACATAGGTTAAAAAAAGGGATGAAGTCCTAAAAGCAGAATATCGGGAGTTAGGAAGTAAGTTGAAAAGTAGGACCTCAAAGGTAGTGATCTCAGGATTACTACCAGTGCCACGTGCTAGTCAGAGTAGAAATAGCAGGATATATCGGATGGATACGTGGCTGAAGAGATGGTGTGAGGGGGAGGGTTTCAGATTCCTGGGGCATTGGGACCTGCTCTGGGGGAAGTGGGTCCAGTACAAACTGGACGGGTTACACCTGGGCAGGACGGGGACTGCTGTCCTAGGGGCAATATTTGCTAGGGTGGTTGGGGAGGGTTTAAACTAAAATGGCAGGGAGATGGGAACCTATGCAAGGAGTCAGAGGAAGGGGGATCTAGGACAAGAACAAAAGACAGAAAGGGGAATAACAAAAATGATAGGCAAAGGAATCAAAGGCAAGAATCAAACAGGGCGTCAGTGAAAAATAGTGGGAGCGGGACAAGTAATGTTAAAAAGACAAGCCTTAAGGCTTTGTGCCTTAACACGAGGAGCATTTGCAATAAAGTGGATAAATTAACTGTGCAAATAGATGTAAACAGGTATGATATAGTCAGGATTACAGAGACAAGGCTGCAGGGTGATCAGGGATGGGAACTAAACATCCAATGGTATTCAGTATTTAGGAAGGACAGACAAAAGGGAAAAGGCGATGGAGTGCATTGCTGGTTAAAGAGGAAATTAAAGCAATAGAGGGGAAAGATATTAGCTCCGACGATGTGGAATCTGTATGGGTAGAACTGAGAAACACAAAGGGGCAAAAAACGTTAGTGGGGGTTGTATATAGACCTCCAAACTGTAGTGGTGATGTTGGGAATGGCATTAAACAAGAAATTAGAGACGCATGCAATAAAGGAACATCTGTAATTATGGGTGACTTTAATCTGCATATAGATCGGGCAAATCAAATTAGTAACAATACCGTAGAGGTGGAATTCCTGGAGTGAAGACGGGATGGTTTTCTGGGCCAATACATTGAGGAACCAACTAGGCCATCCTAGACTGAGTATTGTGTAATGAGAAAGGAATAATTGGCAATCTAGTTGTGCAAGGCCCCTTGGGGACAAACGACCGTAATATTATAGAATTCTTCATCAAGATGGAGAGTGGAATAGTTGATTCTGAGACTAGGCTTCTGAATCTTAATAAAGGAAACTACGATGGTATGAGGCGTGAGTTGGCTATGATGGTTTGGGAAATGTTAGGCAATGGCAAACATTCAGAGAGCGCATAGTTGAACTGGAACAATTGTTTATTCCTGTCTGGCGTAAAAGTAAAACAGGAAAGGTGGCCAAACCATGGCTTACAAGGAAAATTAGATCCAAGGGAGAGGCATACAAATTGGCCAGAAAAATCAACAAACCTGAGGATTGGGAGCAGTTTAGAATTCAGCAAAAGAGGACCAAGGGATTGATTAAGAAAGGAAAAATAGAGTACGAGAGTAAGCCTGCGGGGAACATAAAAACTGACTGTAAAAGTTTCTATAGGTATGTGAAGAGAAAAAGATTGGTGAAGACAAATGTCTTACAGTCAGAAACAGGGGAATTTATAATGGGGAACAAAGAAATGGCTGACCAACTAAATACATACTTTGGTTCTGTCTTCACAAAGGAAGACACAAATAGCACACCAGAAATGTTGGGGAACACAGGGTTTAGTGAGAGGGAGGGACTGAAAGAAACGAGTATTAGTAGGGAAATGGTATTAGGGAAATTGATGGGATGGAAGGCCGATAAATCCCCAGGGCCTGATAATCTACATCCCAGAGTACTTAAGGAAGCGGCCCTAGAAATAGTGGATGCATTGATGGTCATCTTCCGAGATTCAATAGACTCTGGAACAGTTCCTACAGGTTGGAGGGTAGCTAATGTAACCCCACTATTTAAAAAGGGAGGTAGAGAGAAAACAGGTAACATAGACCAGTCAGCCTGACTTCAGTAGTGGGGAAAATTCTAGAGCCCATTATAAAAGATTTAATAGCTGAGCACTTGGAAAACAGTGGCAGAATCAGACAGAGTCAGCATGGATTTACGAAAGGGAAATCATGCTTGACATATCTACTGGAATTTTTTGAGGATGTTACTAGTAGAGATGATGAGGGGGAGCCAGTGGATGTGGTTTATTTGGACTTTCAGAAAGCTTTCGACAAAGTCCCACATAAGAGATTAAAGCACATGGGATTGGGGATAGTGTATAGATGGATAGAAAACTGGTTGGCAGACAGGAAACAAAGAGTAGGAATAAACGGGTCTTTTTCCGAATGGCAGGCAGTGACTAGTGGGATACCGCAGGGATCGGTGCTGGGACCCCAGCTATTCACAATATATATTAATGATTTAGATGTGGGAGCTAAATGTAATATCTCCAAATTTGCAGATGACACAAAGCTGGGTGGGAAGGTGAGCTGTGAGGAGGATGCAGAGATGCTTCAGTGTGATTTGGACAAGCTGAGTGAGTGGGCAAATGCATGGCAGATGCAGTATAATGCAGATAAATGTGAGGTTATCCACTTTGGTAGCAAAAACAGGAAGGCAGATTATTATCTGAATGGCTATAAATTGAGGAGGGGAATGTGCAACGAGACCTGGGTGTCCTCGTACACCAGTCGCTGAAGGTAATCATGCAGGTGCAGCAGGCGGTAAAGAAGGCAAATGGTATGTTGGCCTTTAATAGTAAGAGGATTCGCGTATAGGAACAGGGATGTCTTGCTGCAATTGTACAGGGCCTTGGTGAGACCATACCTGGAATATTGTGTGCAGTTTTGGTCTCCTTATCTGAGGAAGGATGTACTTGCTATAGAGGGAGTGCAGCGAAGGTTTACCAGACTGATCCCTGGGATAGCAGGACTGACATATCAGGAGATTGGGTCGGTTAGGATTATATTCGCTGGAGTTCTGAAGAATGAGGGGGGATCTCATAGAAACCTATAAAATTCTAACAGGACTAGACAGGGTAGATGCAGGAAGGATGTTCCCGATAGTGGGGGAGTCCAGAACCGGGGGTCACAGTCTGAGGATACGGGGTAGACCATTTAGGACTGAGATGAGGAGAAATTTCTTCACCCAGAGAGTGGTGAGCCTGTGGAATTCGCTACCACGGAGAGTAATTGAGGGCAAAATAGTGTATGTTTTCAAGAAGGAATTAGGTATAGCACTTGGGGCGAAAGGGATCAAAGGATATGGGAAGAAAGTGGGAGCAGGCTATTGAGTTGGATGATCAACCATGATCATAATGAATGGCAGAGCAGACTCAAAGGGCTGAATGGCCTACTCCTGCTCCTATTTTCTATGATCTCGCCCCTCCCTATCTCTGTAATCTCTGCCAGCCCTACAACCCTTTGAGATATCTGTGCTTGTCTAATTCCAGCCTCTTGCGCATCCCCGATTTTTAATTCCTCTGCCATTGGTGGCCATGCCTTTAGCTGCTGTGGCTCTAAGCTCTGGAATTCCTTCCCTTAAACATATCCGTGTTTCCACCACCCTTTCCTCCTCCAAGACACTCCTTAAAAGCTACCTTTGGCCATCCAACAGCTCCTTATGCTGCTCGGCGTCAAAATTTAACGATAATGCTCCTGCAAAGTGGCTTGGGACATTTTACTACGTTAAAGGCATTATATAAGTACAGAATTCATCCCACCCTCCTAACTGGAGACACAGCAAACTATGGCTTCACAGTGCCCTGCACAGATCTGGACTCACAATCAGACACATGGCCATTTCTCATCCTGTCCTCCAGCCACACACACCAGATGCAGCATTACTCATGGATATACCACGATCACGCCCAATCCCTTTTGAATCACAAATGACTCTAGGAAACAAAGTTAAGACAGATACACTCGGCTGTCTGAATTACGTCAGTTCAACTGGTCTATATTGGCGTCTATGCTCCACACGAACCTCCTCCCATCTTCGTCATTTAACTCTATCAACAAAACAATCTAACCTTCCCTTAAAGGTACCAGTGGTATTTGCCTCAACATCTACAAGTCACAGCAAGTTCCACATCCTCGCCACTCTCTGGGTGGTTTCTCCTGAATTCCCTACTGGATTCATTAGTGACTATCTTGCATGCTCATGACCCCTGGGTTTTGGACTCTGCCACAAGCGGGAAACATCTTCTTTACAATCCCCTTATCAAACCTTTACATAATTTTAAGATCTCTTCCTGGTTTCTCAAGTAAAAGTTCAAACAGAAAATTTTGAAGGGTGCAGCAGTCCATCAGCAATTGAGAAAAACCATTTGAGATGGGAAGCTTTATCAATGATAAAAGATGCAGGCCAAAATGTTAACCTATCTCTTTTCAAATCTCAGCCTGTCATTTCCCCTCCCTCTGTAACCTCCTTTGGCCCTACAAGCCTGTAAGATCAATTCTACCCTCCTATTAAATTTCATTATTTTCTAAGCGGATCGCAAATCTTTTTATCTTATTGGCTAATTTTCTCTCTAGCCCCCTCAGAATCCGTGCCCGTTTCTTGACCTAGTCTCCTATTATACAAGCACTCTCCTGAGGTAGCAGTGGGCATTTACAGAAAAAGATCCCAACTTGGCCTCCAAATGCTGCGAAGGACACTTTGCCTCTTTTATTGCCCAGAACTCAATATTTCAGCATCTGCTTGCCCAGCTCAATGTGGTAGAACTGTAACAAAACCTCAAATACATAGGAAAGGTGTAAGGATCCTTGGGAGGGTGCAGAGTTTTACCAGAATGGTCCCAGAGATGAGGGACTTTAGCACAGTGTTACTTTGGAGAAGCCAAGTTTGTTCTCCTTGGAGAAAAGGAGGTTGAGGCGATATTTGGAAGAAGTGTACACACTTAACGACAGGTTTACATAAGGTGGACAAAGGCCATTAGTTGATGGTACAAGGACTAGGAGACACATATCTAATGTTTTGGGAAGAGACACAGAAGAACTTTTTGACACAGCGAGTGTTAATGGTCTGCAAGTTGCTGCCTCCGAGGGTGATGGAAGCAGAGGTGATCAATGATTTCAAAAGGAAACTGGGCGAGACCTTGAGGGAAATAAACTTGCAGGGGTCCAGGGATAGAGTTGTAGAATGCAACTGACTGGATTTCTCTACAATTAGCAGGCATGGATGGGCTCTACAGTTAAACAGGCTCCTTCTGTGTCGTAACGACACCGAACCACTCCTCTGCACCCCTATTCTCATCGGCCCATCACTGGTGGCCGTGCTTTCAGCCCTAAACTCCAAAATGTCCTCACTAAACTTCTCTGGCAGTCTGTCCTCTAGGAGGCTCCTAATTACCTACTTCCTTGACTGTGCATTTGGTCATCTGCCCTAACGTGTGGCTCAGTGTCAAATTTTGTCTGAATGTGTTACTGTGAATCACTTTGGGATGCATTAAACATGTTAAGGGCTTTACCTAAATGCAAGTTATGATTGTTTTCAGATGCTAATGGATCTATTGTGCATTTTGTCATTCTCAGTATTCATTGTAGGCTTCCAGTGTTGAGTTTTCAATTTCTAATCTTTACCTGTGATGTTTTTGAACCATGACCTCCTTTCTAATTGACTACACTAATCACTGGAGTCAGATAGTCAAACGGTCTTACAGCAATGCAACATTGACCGTAAACTTCCATTTTACTTCCACCGGGTTCCTGGAGTCTACTCAAAGTTTAATGCTTCCCTGCCTCCCTATATTTTCCCATCCCTTCAGTTATTCACACTATCCAGGTGAAATGTGAAACCTGGCAAAAATGGAGCAGGTAGGCAGTTAATACTAAATGGGAGACATACCCACTGATGTCTCGTTCTCACCCACAGATGTCCTGTTCCTACTCACACGATGTCCCGTTCTCACCCACAGATGTTCCATTTTAATCCACTCTTCCAAACAAGCCGGTAAGACACAGAGTGGAAACCGGCAGAGAATGCAGGTACAGGAGGCCATTCAGCCCCTCAAGCCTGCTTCCCCATTCAATCGATCATGGCCGATCTATAACTGCTCTGGATCTTAATTTCATTTCACATTCCATAACCCTTTCCTAATAAAAATATATCAGTCTCAGTGAATGAAATTTTCAAATGACTCCCTACATCCACAGCTTTTTGGGGGAGTACTCCAGATTACCACTGTCATTTGAGTAAAAAATTGTTGCCTGAAATCACCCCTGGATGGCTTAGCTCTAATTCTGAGCTCGTGTCCCCTTGTTCTGGACTCCCCTCACCAGAGGAAATAGTTTTCTTCTATCTGTCCTGTCACTCCTCTAACCATCTTAAACGCCTCAATTAGATCAAGGAAATACAAGCTTTGCCTATGCAATCCACCTTCATAATTTAACCATTTTATCCCTGGTATCATTCTGCTGAATTAGTGCTGTATCACCTTCAAGGCAAATATATCCTCCCTGAGATTCACTCTTTATTTATATAGATCAAGTTCCAATGATTTAATCGGGATAGACCGCTATTTCGACTGGTGGTCTAAAAGGGGCAGTGGTTGGAGCTTTCTTACGAGGACATCCTAGTGAGAAAGGGATCCTGGGCCAGAAGAGCCTCAAATAGCTAAGTAGTTAACTCCTGAGTAAGCCCAGCCAGGGGCTGAGGGAGTGGTAGTCATTGAATTAAAGTGAGTCCAGTATTGCTGCATAGCTCGTAGGAGCTGATCTCTCTGCCCCAACCTCTAAGACCAAGTCCAGTTGCGAAATCCCCACAATCATGATCACTGAGATTAGCCACATTAGCACATAACACAAGTTGGATCTGGGAGTGTCCTTGCTTGTTTGGGCTCAGTGACTTACTACTTTGCTCAGATGAAATGAATGATATTGTGCCATCGCTACCAGTGTTCATGTGCTGGCTTTCAAACTAACCTTGATTCCTTACATGCCGATTAGAGCAATTGGAAAACACGGAGATATTTTTGTTCACTTAGAAAAAGTTTATCAAAATTTCATAATTTATTAGGAACAACGGCAACAAAAAATAAAAATTCTATTCAAAACTTTGAATGCAATGTGCAAATATGATGTATTAAAATCACCAGACTGGTAGAGTATAGATCAACGCCTGCAATCCCCACTTGCAAGACTCCCAGACTTGACTGATAGGCATGGGTCAGAGAGGTAACTGTATGTCAGATCAACTTATAATGGTGTCACCGGTTACCTGTGGAAAGACAGACCAGGAGAGACTGGTGGCGCCACATGGAGAGGCAGGCTGAAACATAGAGCTATTGCTCAAGAATCCTGGCATTTATTTTTAATGCCACCATCTTTCACCCCGACCAACATCTAACTGGTTATTTCTTTCCACTGTCAAGTAGGTTCCAACACTTCTTTTTGGTGACATCAGCATCAAGGAGACATTCATTGCTTCTTCCGTACTTTTGATTTTGGCGCTGTTGTGAGAAAAGGAAATTACTTTTTTTAAAAGGGCAGCTTGTAAATTGTTTTTTGTGTGTGCATAAAATATATAAATATTGTATAAAGGGACACTTAGAGGATACGGACCATTGGGGTTTTCAGCTTTGTAGAAGGTCTTTAACAGTTCAACAGCTTCCTCAGCTCTGTAGCCCCCTATGCACTGCAACAAGAAAGAAACAGAGACTGGTATTTATGTAAGTAATTAGTCCATAAAGAAGCATTGGCATTTCTCTCTATTAGAGAGAGAATTGGTTATATATAGCTTAAGGGACATCACTCCACAAGCATGGGCAAGGGCAAGCTCCCATGTACTACCACAGAACGGGGACTGAACCCACACCGCTGGTGTCAGCGCATCACACCCTAGCCGTCTAGCCAACCGAGCTCATTGCACCCCCATCAGTGACCATGGAACATCTCAAATCTGGTTTACAGCCAATGAAGTACTTTTGAGGTGTAGCTACTGTTGTAACGTAGGGAACATGACCACTACCATCTAGGACAAGGGCAGCTGACAGATTGGAACACTACCACCTGGAAGATCCCTTCCAAGTCACCCACAATCCTGACTTGGAACTATATAACTGTTCTTTCAGTGTCGCTGCCTCAAAATCCTGGAACTTTCTCCCCAACAGCACTGTGGGTGTACCTACACCACAGGGACTGCAGCGGTTCAAGAAGGCAGCTCACCACCACCTTCTCAAGGGCAGCTAGGGGTGGGCAATAAATACTGGCCCAGCCAGCGAAGCCCACATCCCATGAATGAATAAAAAAAAACACTAAGTTCCCACAAACAGTGATGGAGTTAATGGCTAAATAATCTGTTTTGTGTGTTGGTTGGGGGTAAGTATTGGCTAGAACACCAGTGAGATCTCGCCTGCTCTTCAAATAGTGTCTTGAAATAATTTAAGTCCACTTGAGGGGCCAAACGGAGCTCCAGTTTAACATCTCATCAGAACGACAGTATCTTTGACAGTGTAGTACTCCCCCAGTACTGCACTGGGAGCATCAGCCTCAATTTTACACCCTGAAGTAGGTTTTCAACCAGTGTCTTTCTAACTCAGATGCAAAAGTGCTGCTCGCTCTGCCACATTAGACACCAAGAGAGCAAAGGAGTCAACTCTTTATACAAAGTTGTCAAACTGCTTTCAATCTTGCCACAAGAAATAAATATAATTACTGACGCAGCATTTGGACCTGTCGGGATGTTAAGCGACACCTGGTACTTTGAGGAAGCTGGACATATCTAGGCGCTGGGATTTGGAGTTGCCAGGTCACTTTAATTGGCTTAACTCTTGTTGGCTTTCAGTCACTTAATCAGAATCTGACATCGAATCTCTGGCCAATTGTGAATGGTGGTGCATGCAGGCTGACTGGCCCATTCTGGCAATATCAACAGCCAGAAAATGATCCGTGAAAACAGGATTTTCCATGCTGCTGGCAAGAGAGTGCAATGCAGGAAGCGATTTATCCCCAAAGAAACACCAATAAAAACAGCACAAGTGACATTCTTGGCTCCAGGAATGCAATGTCACCCCTATCTGTTGACTTTGGGTATTACACACTCGTATAAGTACACACACACACACATTTATTTATATATATATATATATATATATATATATATATACACACACAAGCAAATAATATTTGGACATAGGCCTCCAATGAGATTCAAAGGCCAAGTCCAACATTGTGATTTTATCCCCGAGATGGCTGGAATTAAGCCTTGGTAGTGGGAGTTAATAGGAAGGTTAATTCCTTCAGTGCCAACAAGCATTGTGCGAAGGCAAAATGGGGCTGCTGCAAATACTGTGGAGGGAGTTTAATGCAACAGTCTGCTACATAACTGAATCTGCTCCAGAGAGATGGGATAAATGTCCTTGTGCACTCTCTCTGATAACGGAATACTCCAGGCCCACAGTGAATTCAAGTACATCTTGACACATTTGTCCTTTAAAGTCTTACAAGATGAAAAGGTGATGGGAGCTGGAGATGAAATCCTTCACTTGGCAATGTCGCAGATGTAGTTGAGGATACGGAAGCAGTTACACATTATGGGTCTCTCTCTACCGGTGAGAGATGTTCCATTACTATCAGACAATGAGCTAAGGCACTTAAATACATTGCCTGAGCATCCCACCCCGCATCAGGGACGTCTACAAGATGGTGATTTCAATCGAGACCAATAATCAGGTTTAAAATCTAAACTTAATTTTTGGAATAACTTTGAAAATGAAAGCCAAGTCTAATGAGAACATATTTAAGAATATTTCTCTATATTAAAAACCTCGCTTTCTGTCTGCACTTTTGTGCTATTTTCCCATTATCAATTCCAAAAGTCTGAATTCAAAAAGAAACTGTCTATGTAAACAGTTCATACTGTAATTACACCCTCCTGCCAGTGCAGGCACTGTCGCACCCTAGTTTTGTGTCTTCAAGCTTCTCTGCCAGCGATGCAGAGAAACTAGTATACACCAACCAATTTCTTGTTTTCACAATGCTGCTGAACAATAAATAGTAATGTAAGAGAGTCTAACTAGGATACAAGAGCAAAGGGATCTGGAGATATAGATACACAAATCACTAAAAGTAGCGATGCAGGTTAATAAGGCAATTTAAATAAACAAAGCATTAGGGATTGGTTCTAGAGGGATAGATCTAAAAACTGAGAAGTTATGTTCAATGTGTATAGAACCTTGGTTAAACTACGCTTGGAGCACTGTGCACAGATCTGGTCTCCACATTATGAAAAGAATGAAATGATGAAAAAGCACTGGAGAAAAAAAAAAATATATATATACCAAATTATAAGGAGGACACCAGAACTAAGAGCTTCTAACTATCAGAAAAGATTGATCAGGATGAAGCTTTTTTTCTTTAGGAAAAAAGAAAACTGAAGGGCGATCTGACAGAGGGCTTAAAGATTATGAAGGGGTTTGATAGGGATGACACAGAGAAAGCATTTCCACTTCTGGAGGGAGGTAAAAACTAGGGGCTGTAAATATAAGATAGTCATGAATAAACTCAATAGGAAATTAAGAAGCAATTTCTTTTCCCAGAGTGATGAGAATGTGGAACTCACTGCCACAGGGAGTAGTTGAGGAAAATTGCATGGGTACCTTTAAAAGGATGTTTGATAAACATGTGAAGCAGAAAGCAATAGAAGGTTATGCTGATAGGGTAAAATGAAAAGGGGCGGGAGGAGGTGCATGTGGAGCATAAACACCGGCATAAGCCAGTTAGAGCGAATGGCCTGTTTCTGTGCTTACAAGATGCTCTGCAGAAACTCACCAAGGCTCCTTCAACAGCACCTTCCAAACCCACGATCACTACCATCTAGAAGGACAAAGGCAGCAGATACATGGGAACACCACCACCTGGAAGTTCCCCTCCAAGCCACTTACCATACTGACTTGGAAATAGATTGCCGTTCCTTCACTGTCACTGGGTCAAAATCCTGGAACTCCCTTCCTAACAGCACTGTGAGCGTACCTACACCACATGGACTGCAATGGTTCAAGAAGGCAGCTCACCACCACCTTCTCGAGGGCAACGAGAGATGGGCAAATGCAGGCCCAGCCAGTGAAGCCCACATCCCTTGAATGAAGTAAAACATTGTGTAATTCTATGAAAATAAATGATACTAGGGTAGAACGTATGACTTTCAAATGGAGAACACATTACATCTGCATAATCTGGTCCACTCACACCCTGCCCTGGCAGCACCTGAAGACCACATCTGGTCTCGGCTTTCTGTGCACAACTCATTGACTACGTTGATGGTGGTGTCACTGTATGTTGCAATGCCCTTTGAAACTCCAACTGCAGTACATTTAAGCCAATCTCAATTAAGTTTATCGTAGGTATAAGCCAACATCATGGGGAATGCTAGTCCTCCAGAAGTCAGCACTAAGGTCATATGCAACATTAAGTAGGCACTCTATCAGAGACAGCACATGGCTATGTGTGAAATGGAACAGCCACAGTTTAAGCATGTACTAAGGTGGGGCAAAGGTCCCTCATTCATTCCCTTGTTATTGCATATTTTGTGCCAATTTCACTCAGGTATTTGCTGTCAAACATGCAGTCTAATAATCTAGTTTATTTTTCTCCAAATTTACTTTCTCACAGAAAATTGTGACCAACATCAAAGCTCAGTAGCAGAATATATATTTTCTGCCACATGCCATAACAGGCAGTGTTATAAAACAGCGAATCCTCGGACTCACTGTGAGTTATACCACAGATCTACGGAATCTGAAATAAGCTAGCTGAACTGCCTCCAGTCTCGGACGCTAAAAGTGGTTATGCTTCTCACCCCATCTCCTCCAGTGCACAAACATCTCTTGCTTCCAACAGGCCATTTAGCCCACCATGCACTTTTCACCACCAGACTTGACTACTCTGCTGCTTCCTGGCCGACCACCCCCTTCTCCAGCCTCCAGAAACTTCAATTCATCCAAAGATCTGCTTTCTGTACTGGATCCCGCACTGTCCTACTTGCTCACCATCCGCGGTAACCTCCTCTAGCCATACAATTCTCTCCAGAATTCTTCTGCCCCTCTGAATCTGGCCTTTTCAGCATATACCTGTTCCTCCTACACTTCACAACTGACACTCTCTAGAATTCTCTCCTTAAGCTTCCTTGCCTCTCATACCCACCTTATGCCACGTCATTGACCAAGCATTTGGTTACCCGTGCTAATCTCTCCGCTTCCTCAGAGTACGGTTTTCCTTCTGTCTCAGTGGAGTGCTTTGAGAGCTTTTCCACATTAAAAGCGCTATACAATTGCAAATTGCCATTGTTGCTCCAGTACAGCACGAGGAATCTCAGCAAGCACTGTTGCGTCGTGGAGCTGGGGCTCGACTGAGATGTGAGGAAATTCCCTCACTCTGTGGGCTCCAGACTCCAGAGAACCGTGGGGATTCCCTACCCCAGAGGGTTGTGGATACTCAGTCTTTGAGTATTGAAGGCTGAGATTGCTAGAATTTTGGGCACTAAGGGAACCGGAAGATCAGCCATAACCTTGCTGAATGACAGAGCAGGCCCAAGGGGCTGCATAGCCTAATCCTATTTCTTCTAAAAGTTAGCTGTTTGGTCAGATAGACTGATATGGCTTGAAGTTTTGTTAAACTTTTCACTTCTTAAATATAAATTAAGATACCCCAAAGATACAGTTAGCACATGAACTGGCCAATGTTGTTTCAGTTTTGACCCTTACCGGGTTGGGGCAATGACAAAAGTTCCCAAAGGTGAGAGTGCTATCGCATGAGCTAAGGTGGACACAAAGTACCGGTCAAAAAAAAATTGTGTGAAGATTTCCCCTGCTTCATGTTCCTAGCAAAGCCACACGCGTGATGTTGCTAGTAATACTGAACAAAGGAAATTTTCACGAGTACATTGACAATGCCACAACACAAAGGGACCAGGGGGGGTTTTAACCTACAGTGGAGAAGTATGGAGATGGGAAATCTTTACATGTAACCTAATAATGCCAATGCAATCTTTAGTTGCTTTAAAAAATATATTGCTCAGAGATTCTTGACTTGCACATGTACAAACTTCATGTTGTTTCAAAAATTTACTTTAAATGAAGGATACATAAGAACTGGATGCATCATTTCTGGCTCCACTTGCCGCAGAATGAAGCGCAGGAAACGATCTTTCCCAGGGGCTGCCAAAGTTGCCAACCTAAGATTAATTAAATCAGTGCACAGTCAAGGACAAGCCTGGAACGGAGCCAGCTCTGGGGGAGAGGGGACTTCCAAGGCCACAAGGCTGGCAATGAGACACAAGTATAGGAAACAGTGGATCATCTATTGAGAAACCATCTAGTGACAGAGCCACAACAGGCAATCTGCGGTCCATGGAGAGTTGCTCTTCAGCAAATCACTGACGCTAAACTGATTTTTATTCTGTGCATTTTCCCTTTTTTGGCTCTTCCACTTTAAAAAAGTCATTTTCTTTATAAAATTGTTGTTTCAGTCTCAACTGGAGTAGTATGTCAAATTCTGGGTACTGCACTTCTGGTAGGATGTGAAGGCTTTACAGAGGGTTCAATGAACAGAATGGTTCCAGAGAAGAGAGATTTCAGTTATGTGGAATAGATTGGGGAAACTCAAAGATGTTTATAGCACAGAAGCAGGCCATTGGGCCCATCGTGTCTGAGCCGGTCAGCAAAGGTCTGACTACACTAATCCCATTTTCCAGTGCTTGGCCCATAGCCATGGAGGCTATGGCAACGCAAATGAATATCTAAATGTTTCTTAAATGTTATAAGAATTTCTGACTCAATCACCCTTTCATTCAGTGAGTTCCAGGCTCCCACCACTCTCTGGGTGAAAACATTTCTCCTCAACCCTCCTCTTAGCCTTCTACTGCTTACCTTAAATCTCTGTCCCCTTGTTATTGACCCTCTACTAATGGAAAAATGCCTTCCTATCCACCCTATCTATGCCCCTCATAATCTTATACGCCTCTATCAGGTCCCCTCTCAACCTTCACTGCTCCAAGGAGAACAACCCCAGCCTATCCAATCTTTCCTCATAGCACAGGCCCTCCAGCCCAGGCAGCATCCTGGTAAGTCTCCTCTGCACCCTCTCCAGTGCAATCACATCCTTCCGATAATGTGGTGACCAGAACTGCACGCAGCACTCCAGTTGTGGCCTAACCAGCCTTAGGTGTTCTCTATAGAAAAGAGAGGCTCGAGATAAAATTTGATTGAGGTGTTAAAAATCATGAGGGTTCAGGACAGAGTAGATAGAGGGAAACTGTTCCCATTGGTGGAAGGGTCATGAACCACAGGACATCGATGTAAGGCGATGGGTAAAAGAACCAAAGATGACATGGAAGTTTTTTTTCAATGCAGAGAGCCGCCACAGACTTAATGGGCTGAATGGTCTCCTTCTGTGATGTAACCATTCTATGATTTTATTGCAGGTGGACACATGCAATTTCAGGTCTTTCTCCTTTGGATGGTTGATTCTGTCAGCTCAAGTGGCGGCTTGCCAACTCGCCAGGATTGCCCTGGAGTTTCCAGGAGTTACAGGTTAATCTCCTGGACACTGCTGCGAACAAACCCACCAGAAATATCATTGAAGCATTATTTTGTTTGGGATGGAATGGAGAATTTTTGCTGTGAGAAAAGATTGGACAGAACACAGGAGGCTGAGAGGAGATTTCATTGATGAGGAAAAATTACGAGGAGCCGAGATGGAGTGGAAAGGAAGGACCTACTTCTATTAGCATTAACCCGGGCGGTGGGGGGGGGCGGTGGGGGGACACGCGGGTGTTATAGGATTAAGATGATTTTCAGGAGGATTATGGGGAAGTTAAGCAACTTCTTCACTCAGAGGGTGGTGAGGGTCTGGAACTCATTGCCTTAAAGGGTGGTAGAGGCAGGAATCCTCATCGCACTAAGAAGGTACTTGGACATACACTTGAGATTTTATAACCCACAAAGCTACGGACCAAGAGCTGGAACGTGGCATTACACGGGATAGCTCTTTTACAGCCAGCAAAGGCATGATGGGCTGAATGGTCTTCTGTGCCTTAAATTTTCTGTTTCAATTAATTATTTATAGATAGTGGGGAACAAAAAGCTATTTAACTGGGTGGGGCAGTTAGAGGTGAATGTTCTTGTGATGAAACCTCCAGGAACATATTCAACAAGAGTTGGGGACTCTGAGAAGAGGGCAATCATAATATGAGCTGAACCACTCTGGCATATATGGCTCTTCCCTGTCAGTGATGTCACTGAAGCAGCCCAGAGGCACCGAGAGTTAAATACCAGGTCTCCATTGTGGAAGCAACTTTCTTTTTCTAACACTGACCAAGTGCAGAAATGAGATACTCTCCTTTATCTTTGCTCCTCAGCAATGGGGAGAGGTGATTCGAGTCCGGCACAACAGAGAGGCTGAGCAGAAGAAAATACAAGTAGAAAATGGTCACGCCTTGTGCAGTTCTTATCGCTGTCTGCTGTCAAGTGATTTTGCGGAACAAGGAGATTTACTCTACCCTCACTCCTTTTACATAGAATGTACAGCACAGAAACAGGTCATTCAGCCCAACTGGCTCACACCATTGTTTATGCTCCACAAAAGCCTCCTCCTCCCGACCATTTCACCACATCAGCATATCATTCTCTGCCTTTCACCCTTATATGTTTATCTAACTTCTCCTTAAATGCATCTATACTACTCACCATGTGGCAGCCGGTTTCACAAAATGACCATTCTATATTGATGACCTCTAGTTTTAGGCTCCACCCCTACCTCACCCTCCCCTCAAACAAGTAGAAACATCTTTTCTATGTCTCCCCTATTAATCCTTTCATAGCCTTGAAGCCCCACCCATTAGGTCATCCCTCAGGCTTCTTTTTTCTGGACACTAGCTGTCTCCTCACTTCTGTCTGTTTGCCTATCTAACCCACCTCTTCATTCTTCTCCATTTTCAAGATGCTTCACTCTTTTCTTCTCTCTAGCGCATTGTGAATGCCTGACTGAGATGATGCCTTCATCTCCTCTGGCACGTTTTTAAACAAGTCCAGCTTTCTCGCATTTACAACAGGGCAGTTTGTTTGGTTGATTCTCTTTCCACTGGACTCAGTATCCATTCACCCCCATCAATGTGCACCAGTATCTATAACATGTGGGGTGCATCACTGTCACCTGGCAATGTTTCTTTGCTCTCTTTCCCCTGCAGCCTCCATCCCTGAGTGGGACAAGAGCAGCAATGTCAGGGGGGGCATCACCACCTCCCCGCTTCCATCCAAACCTCACACCATTCTGACTTGGGGTATTAACATCAGACCAATATCCTGAAATTTCCAATCTAACACCATCATTAGGATTGTTATCAGCATGTAGACTACAGGGTTTGAGGAGACTTTCCACTACCATCTTTTCACATGGCAATAAATACAGCCTTTCCAGTATCAACATATCCAGAGAACATTGTTAAACATTCTTTTCAAAGTCCGTTAAACCCTTTATTTGCCTGCTTTGTGAATCAGGATTCCTCATGCTGGTCTCTCACCTGTGGGTTAGCTGTCGGCTTCTTCTCTTGTGTAAGGAACTCACTCATCTTGAATGTTGCTGAAAAGAGAGCCGTGTTGCCGAAGCTTTTCATCTTGCACTCATCAGGAGAAACGCAAGAATGCCCCAAATTTCAAACAATCACAACAATTTATACTGCAGGAGCAAAGGATGCTGACTGGTGGCAAGCTGACTCCGATTGGCTGCAGCATCGCCACTGAGAATTCAGCAGAGCACTCTTGATTCCTGAAGCTCCCTTACCTTTCCTGTTCCCTGTTCTGACAAAGGGTCCATACCCCAAATGTTAACCTGCCCATTCTCTATGCAGATGCTGATGCACCTGCTGTGTATTTCCAGTCCCTGTTGCTTTTGTTTCCGATTTCCTGCAACCCCAGTTCTGCTTCCCGCGCCAGTACTGTCTCTCAGACTGGCAATGAGCACTGCAATGCTTGATAATTGGAGAAGGGTTCGCTGCTGATAAATTATAGGTGCTTTTCTTTACCACTCATGGAGCTCCTAAAGGTGATGGTGCACATTAAACTTCATTGAAACATTTCAGTTAGATTTGAGAAGGATTCTATGAAATTCAGTCGGTCCTTCCTATGTCACTGAGTATCGGGGCTACACATTATTATCTTAAAAGTGCAAACCATGTAAAATGTACAGCTCCATTGAAAGGGGGCTAAGCAGTCAGTTACATTTACAGTAACATCTGCCTGTGCACAATGAATTATAGGAACACAGGAACAGGGTGAGGCCATTCAACCCCTTGAGTCTGCTCCATCACTCAACTAGGTTATGGCTGATCTTTATCTTAACTCCACTCACTAACCTTAGTTCCATAACCCTTAAAGCCCTTGACATGCAAAACTCTATCAACTTCAGTTTTGAAGCTTTCAATTGATCCCTAAGCTCAACAGCTTTTTGGGGAGAGTTCCAAATTTCCAATCCCCTTTTTGTACCCTTGAATGGCCTGTCCCTAGTTTGAAGGTTTTGGCCCTTTATTCTGGCCTTCCCCTATTACAGGAAACAGTTTCTCTATATCTACCCCATCAAATCCTTTGAATCATCTTAAACATCTCGATCAGATCAACCCTTAATCTTCTATACACAGGTAATGTAAGCTAAATCTATGCAACCTGCCCTCATAATTTAACCCTTATAGCTCCACGAAAGCATGATTTAAATTCAGCTCACTGGCCAGACGGATGTTGAAGTTGTGGGTTTGCATGTCCCTAAGTAACGCTTCTGTATTTGCCTCAGTCTTAACACTATTAACACCCACTGAAGTCCCTGTCTCTGCAAGTGGTCAAGTTTCCTTTGTGCTTGCAAGTGGTTCTGCAAAGCATCGATTGAAAGCTTCTCAGATATCACAGACACATCTAGACACGAGCTTGCCACACATCAGGACAAAAATGCCTCTGGTCAAACTTGGAATAATAAGATGACATTTAAAAATTGGTCTTCCTGGGTTTCTGGAAAGGAGTTACCTGGAAGGGTGCTCCAGAGTGCTGTAAGTCATCTGTGGGAATGTTCAGCACTGAACCGCAGCCTCCAAATCGCTCATTCTGACAGCCGAATACAACCAGTGGGATGTCTGTGACAAGGTTAAGCAGAAAGAGAAGTTTTTCTTCCATGAGAAACAAAATTTAGTTGAGAAGGGAGAAAAAAAGAACTTGAGATGGTGTCCCTGTCTCCTCTCCTCCCCAAATCACCAGACTTCTCTTGCCCCCTTCTTGCATTTTCTTCCTTATCCTGACCGGTGGGAGGAGACACTGACCAGCTCTTAAACGAGAGTTACAGAATGATGCAACAATCGAGGAGGCCATTCAATCCATTGCACCTGTGCTGGCTCTTTGGTAGAGTTATTCAATTCCTTCCCCACTCCCCCTGCTTTTTCCTCCCTTCACTCTGCAAATTCAGACCAGGTAAGGATGGCAGGTTCCCTTCCCTATGGAGTATTAGTGAACCAGATAGGTTTTTAAACAACAAGCCAGCAGTTTTGTGGTCGCCATCGCTGAGACTAGCATCTTATTCCAGATTTATTTAATTAGCTGAATTTAAATTTACCTGCTACTACGGTGGAGTTTGTGGTTCAATAACAGCTTGGATTTGAAGATAGTGGGAGGAATGAATAATTAAAGGTGCAAGAGTTTTCACAGAATCGTGGTCCTGGAAAAAAATGAGCTAGAGTTGGGACAAAGTATGATAACTCTTGATTTCAATGCAATGAGTACTCAGGAAGTAGGAATGGTGACCGTGTAGTTGAGGGTTATAAATGTCCACATACCTCTGGGCCAGGAGTCACAGGTTCAAGTCTGCACCAGGACACTGCAGTACTGCAAAGGTGCTGCACTGTTTGTGGCAGGGTGAAAATGGCACTGTCCTATGGAGGTGTTATGGCCAGGCTTGTATGTTCAAAGGAGCAGGGAGTTTTGCTGTTGCCCTGCTTAATGTGCCCCCATCAACTACCCCCATAAGGCAAGAAATAAAAGAGATTCGATCACTGTCTGATGTGGTTTCGAGGTGCTCTGATGGTCATTCAGCTTGGAGGATGAAAAACCAATAAAATTTTACCAACAGAAGAATTATGAAGCAACTAAGCCAGAGACCATGATTCTGACGCAGCACCCTCGGTGTGATTGTCCCTATTTTATTTATAATGCTATCCTCAACAGCTGTGGCTCCATCCATTTGCTCCAGTGACAGGAGGGTGCGCTGGCTGCACAGCAACATGTATAATTACTGCTCGACATAGTTACGGATGAGGAGCGTTGCGTCCCACTTAATCACTCTCCCAAGTGGTTGCCGTGATGTGCAGTTCAACTGAGTGCCAACATTATACTGTAATTTATCTCTATAAGTAACCCATTCACATCTAAATAGCACCGGAAAGTGACACTGCGTTAGGATAATTAACAACCCCATAATGAAGTCTCATGTACTGCAAGGTTTTTCTGGACAAAAATTGGTATTTATTTATGTACATATATTTTATACATATAAATAAAATATATTATTGGGCAAAAATCTACAATTAAGTCTTTTTTTTTGTTGTAAATCGCTCATCGCTCACTGTGGCTCCAGGAAGTTATCAAAGCAGTGATCCTCCCTGAGTCTGCCAAAAATATATATAGGCAAAAACTAATCAAGCCTATTGCAAAGTAAACACCCCCTCCACCCACTAAAGCCAGGCACTGAAGGGGTAGATGTGAAGGCTCTTATGTGGCTTTTGTAATTCAACTGGGCTAAGGGACTGAACAACTGCTTGATCATTTTTGTACGTAAATAATTACACTGGTCATGAAATTAGGCTTTTAAAAACAGCTTACCTATAACAACTTGCATTTCTATAATACATTTAAAGTAGTAAAACCTCTCCAGGTGTTTCACTGGAGTGTTATCAAACAAAGTTTGACACCCAGCCATGTCTGGAAGTATGAGGGCATAAGGTAGGTTTTAAGGAGTGTCTTAGGGGAAAGAGAGGCAGAAAGGTTCAGGGATGAGCTTCCAAAATTTAAAATCTTGGCAGCTGAAGACATGGCCATCAATGGCAGAGTTATCAAAATTAGTGCTGCGCAAAAGGCCAGAATTGAAGGTGTGCTGATATCTTGGAGAGTTGTAGAGCTGGAGGAGTGATTTAAACACGAGGATAAGAACTTTGAGAATAAGGATCTTTTTCCCCGGTCTGCGAATTTCAGTGAAAGCTTGCTTCTAAACTACTAACATTCACCAGAACAGTAATAGCTACCAGCTTGCGCAATTTTCAGAAACCATGCTCACCTTTGCCAGTGTGGAAGGGTGGGCGGGTGATGAATTTAAATAATAATCCCTACTTTAAACAGAAAGTTGCGTCAGCCCAGAGTTCTGCCTCTCGTTGTTCTGTGATGCAACCGCTAAAGGATACTCAGCAGCCGCAGGGCGGCAGCACACATAATGCACGGTTCCACGGTGACATACAGCACCGTGTGTTCAAACACTTCCGCTCGATCTCTGCCCTTTTGGCCACACCACTCCAGGACTTGGTCAATGGCGACCATCTCTGCATGACGGGTAGCCTGTATAAACAGAGAGAAATCCCAGAATGTAAGTGGCTGAGCCTGGAATCCAGGAGGGTACGGAACCAGTAAAGGAAACTTTGATCAATCTAGTTCAAACATAGCCATTCTCCATTATTTAAAACCCCTCCAACTCCAGTTTGAGTTTGTTGATGCTATCAGTAATATTTTGGAAGTGATGCCGCATCTTAAATGTGACACAGAATGGCCCTCCCATTTTTGCTTAATGCACAAATGGATTCCAGGAGTATGCTGATTGTTGCTGCATGGGTCTTTGCACTTTACTTCCCCTGCACCCACCACCCTGCAGGCAGTAACTCAGGCTAGGGAAATAGTAGGGCTGAGGTAGATCAAGGTCCTGCTGTTAACAGTGGAGTGAAGGATGCACAGAAGGACAGAGAGAGAGGACAGGGCCTCATAACACAAGGGCGAGTGGTGAAGCTTTAGACAAGAGTATAGTTTGTGCAGGGTGGTCACTGGGACCTCAAGAATGGGGTGTTGGAAAAACTAAGTCTAGAGGTGACCAAAGTGCAGATAAGGTTTTCTGCCTGCAGTAGTGGCAGAACAATGAGATGAGCCATGATGCACAGCTGGAGGTACGCAGTTTTGGTGAGAGATGAAGGAAAGATTAAAGCCTTCTGCAGTTTTGAAGTCCCAGAAAGTATGAGAATTAGGATAAGACCTTGTTTACTCTTTATTAACAAGGCCAGCCAATAACATGTCCTTGAGGTTTGTAGAGACAAGGCTGGTCGACAAATAGCATTCAGCTGATGCCAGGCTTGGGATTCCAAAGTCTGTGGATTCTAAGGGTGAAACAAAGATGGCTTTCCAGACTAGCATGCTGTTTTTTAATGCCATCAATAGATGTGGGATCACCTTTAAACGTATGCAGGTGACACTCAGCTCTCTCTTCTCTTCCCAAGGCCCGCAAATATTTCTGTCATATCAAACTATCTGATATTCATTACCAGAGTTACCTTCAACGGACTATCAGGAAGCCCAAAGCCATTCTTTTCACTAAGACAGTGATTGCTTGCCATTGACTCTATCCCCCAGCTTGATTGTTTCCTGAGATTGAGCCAGATGGTTTCCTATTCCAGCCAGAGCTGAGTTTCAAACCCCTGGAGAGAGGATGGATAATCCTCTAGAAGTGCCTGCACAAGCAAAGACGAGATGCTGGAGATAGGCTGGGACTGGTGGAGGTCGAATCAAGATGCTAAGGAGGAAGGCCACAAAGATTGATAAACCAGCTCCTGTTGGAGCATTTCAAAACTGCAAAACACTTTCAATGTTTCTTCATTGTACAATTTCAAGACTCTGGAAACCTGAGCTTGGCATCAGCTGCTCACTATTCCTTACCTAGCCTCCACAAGCCTTGGTGATGCTGTACAGATATTGGCCTGGTCTTGCCACCTAGGCTTTACAGCAGCAGCAAATAAAAAAAACGTTCTGGAATTTGGCAGCAATTTTGACTTTGGAAGATGTGCATAATGGGCAAAATCAAACCGATAAGCCCACTATCCACCCACTGACTTTGATGAAAAGGAAGATCCAGGGTGGCGCTCAATAAGTTAATTCGATACCCCTCCAAAACTTACAATGGCCCCCAGTCCGTTCTGCCACATAATCCCTCAGTCATTAACTTACATTCTTAGTTTCATTCACTTCGTTCCTCCCCTGTCCCAAAATCTCATTCTGGTAAACCATCAGGCATCCAACAGGCACCTCACCGTTCTCCAAAGCTTCTTTCGCCTGTAAATCAAACAAACAACAAAATTAACTACATCTCAGTGACACCCTGTCATTCGATATTCCTGCTTGAGCCACAAGGGCAAGGATAGTGGGGAAGCAAACCGGTCTGCAATACTGACATCTCTTAACTTGATAAAGGACATATTAGAAGGAGTTTACAGTGGCTAAGGAGGATCTGACAATTCTTACTTCATGAGGGGGGAGGGGAGGGGTGGGGGCTAAACACTTTCAAACTTTTGAATAAGAAAGCCTAAATTCTGGCTGGACAAGAAATAAAATCAAACATTGTACAATTTCTCAATATATATTTTACAAATATTTTTTCAGCATTATCTTAGAAAATGATCAGATAGATAATTTATCTCAGAGACTACGACACAATCTATTAGCAAACTCTACATCCAAGATGCTGAGCTACATTGACAGACCTTGTGCATTTTCAAGGTCTTTTATTTCAAATGCCAATACCACCCCCTGGTGATAAACAATGGTACTGATATTCATACAGTACATTGTCCACCTTTTAAAAAAACATATACTTCCCTTCTTCACCCATGGGCGTTTGTTTTCCTGAAGAGGTGAATATTGCTCCAGCAGTTTCATGGAGGCCGACAGCCCTCTCGCATCTTGCCCAAGGCAACGTTCAGGTATGAGTCGAGCCACAAGCTGACAGTCGCCAGGCCCAATCCAGTCCCTGTTCAAGGTCTAACTCCAGCCATGATGGAGTTTTCCTCTCAAGCTTGATGCATGGAGAGGCCAGCCTACAGCAATGATGCTAGGCTGAGAACAGCTAAATGGTCCAAGATGAATCTGGTGAGCTCTCCAGCCGGGAGGAGGGGGCGGGTGGGTCTCAGTTCTGCCAAAGGGCAGTATATTTCCTTAAGTGGTTTGGGGGGGCCACATCCATTGCAACCTTTGCAAATTCAGATTGGGAAGTTGGCCTGTCTGTTCTAAGTTTCAACACAATTGTTATAACGATGCAAATATTTCATACATTACAAATTCTAACTGCGCAGTGCCTCTGTTTGTTTCTTCCTTTCAAAAGAGGCACCTGTAACTTTTTTTTTTAAAAAAGACGCCAGATTTGTAAAGGCCATTGTGAAGGAAAAAATGCTTCGCATGCAGAACAAACTAACAGCACACAATTGAAGAATTCATTCTTTTATTACAAAACGTGGAGAGCTGAGGTCTTCAAATAATAAAGCTTTGACAATATACAACAAAAAGAATTTAAAAACAAGGTATATTGAGCTCAGGCAACAGTCGTCCTGCCTAATACAAATAGCATCTGTTTATTAGTATTCAAAATGAAGAATCAGTGTTCAACGATAGGAAAGATACCTATGATTGGGTCTCAGCATCCATAATTCAAGTCTTACACTCCCACAACAGGAGCTCTAACAGCCAAATTGTCTGCTCTGCATACTTTATCAAATACTACACCTGACCTTGACTGTTAGCCTTTTACATGTTGTTAAAGATTCAATAAGCAAAACATATGCATCAAGACAAGATGAAGGGGGGGATGTGAGGAAGAACTTTCTTATGCAGCAAGTGGTAACAACCTGGAACACTCTGCCTGTGATTTCAAAAGGAACATATGAACACACACATTAGGAACAGTAAGCCATTTGGCCCCTCGAGCCTATTCCCCCATTAATAAGATCATGGCTGATCTAATCGTGGCCTTAACTTCACTTTTCCTTCCGACCACCTGTACCTTTTGACTCCTTTGTCTGTCAAGAAACTGTCTAATTCAGCTTTAAAAATCATCAATGACCCTGGCCGGGGTTTTCTGCTCCTGATTGTGGCAGGCGTCATGGTGGACGCAAGAGCGAAATCTCGCGAGAAGACCCAAAACTGGTTTTATGATGACGTATAAACAAGGAAGCTATTACTCGCTTCAGCTGTCAATGGTGGGTCGCGTTTCCCGCTGCTGAGATGTGAACGAAAGGGCCATCCGACTGAATTGATAGCTCCAAAATGAGGAGAGGCACAACTGAGACAGGGTAGCAGCCGTTCAATTGACATGCAGGGAGTCCGTAAAGTGAAGCAATAATGCCCTTTCATGCAACACTAATCCCTCAAAGGTGGCAAGGATTGTTCCCCTAGTTCTAACCCTTCATTTGCAGGCTTCAATTTCACCAGAACTGCAGAACTATGGGGTGACTGGACAAGCTTGAGAACCCCCTGAGGGTTGAGGGCAGTGCTCATAAGCTCTGAGTATTGGCTCATATCATCAAAACCATGCCAAGACACGGTGGGCAGATGGGGTTGGACGTTACATGAGCCTTCTCCATACGTGAGCACATCCCTCCACAAACACACCTTCAGTGTCCGGAATGCAGACGAGATAGGAGCACATCTCTGCCTTAGTCATTTAGAGCCAAGAATGCACATGATGGGACCTTATGAGGCATGGAAACGAGCTTCATTCCACAAGCACATTTAGCACGAAGGTGCAGGCATTATGTTGAAATGGGGCACCCACTGTGAGATGGTAGCACTGCACAGGAGAGAAGCGCAGGATAGAGACGATTGCCATAAGTGGGTGCAGGGTATCACACACGATTGACAGTAACACAGCTCATTATAGGAAGGAGCTACAGACAAGAGGAGATATGAAATGGTTGAGAGTCTATTTACATTTGTGAACATTATACACACGATTAACATACATGCCAATGTCGTGCAAGTAAACTTCTTCACTTTCCTTCCCCTGCCGATATGTCTTGGTGCTCCCCCAACTTCCGCTGCAGGGTTGAGGCAGCCTGCTGACTGCTACGTCCTAATGTCCGATAACCATGGCGGGCGCCCCATGGAAGTCCGAGACCTGGAGGGCCCCAGCCTGCTTTGGGTGTCCTGCTGTGGGGCAGGTGCACCCTCCTCAGCCTGTGGAGCTGGAGCTGACACAGTCAGGGGAAGAGGGGGGTTTGGATCGGCCAGGCTCTCCAGGAGTCACCTGTGTGCATGGTCTCGGGGTGTCGAGATGCTGGTCCTCCTACCTACGGGTGGCCAAGGGCCCCTGGCTGACTCCTTGAGGAGAAGGGGCGGCTGGAGTGAGATTGAGGTGCCCTGCAGCCCTCTTGCATTGAAACTGATGGTTGCCACTAATTGCTACTGCGATGGGAGTGCAGCTCCTGCAGCAATGCAAGACCAATGTCCTGGACCAAGGTCTCCACAGCAGCTGCCAACCTTCCAGTGTTGACCTCAAGTGTGTTGGCATGCCGGCACTTTCACCTCAGACTGAAGGCAGATTGATTCCTCCATCGTGCGCTGCAATCTGAAGAGTGCAGCTAACATCCCTTCCTGATGTTCCCGTGCTTGTCTTTGCAGCTCCAGCCACTGATTTAGGTCCAAGTATGGAGGCTCATCATCTGACTCGGACTCAGCTGAATCGCGGCCTCCAGCAGTCCTCCAAGCGCTGGCAGCCTCTGATGTCCCTGCCTCTGCCTGCAGATGGTGCACTGTGCTCACCAGGTAGGGACCCCAAGGCTCCTATAGAACTAGGGCCCACCGAGGTGTGTGTCTGAGCTGGAGGAGGATTCGGGTGAGGCAGTGACGGAATATCGAAGGTGCTGCCCTCAGGATCCTCTTCCGGGGCTGGAGTTGAGGGGCTGGCTCGTAGATGCCCTTGGCAGCTTCTCAGAGGTGCCCATGAAAGGAGCAGAGATAATTACTACATGGCAGGTGACTCTGAAACAGGAGAAATCACTCACAGTATGACTGTCTAGATGTAAGTTGCAGTGCAGGACCCTCACTTGGGTGTGTACTGCCAACCTCACCATCAGTGCAGAGGCGGTCTATGCCCTCTTCGGCCAGCTCTATGGTTCTGCTCTCGACGTCCGAGAGAAACTCGATCTCAGTAACTCCACCCTCTCCTTCTTATTGTGAGCCAGTTTGTCTTGCACGAAGACAGATGGGGAGAGTGCGAGCAAGACGCATGCAAGGGAAGATGATGAGGATGCCTGGCACGTGTGGGTGGCGAGCAGAGCCCTGGACAGAATTAGGACACAAAATCCAGAGGTGATGAGGCCACATGGAGATGTGAAGGTGTGTGAGTGAGTGGTGATGTCTCTTGAAGTGGTAACGAGAAGCTTGTGAATGTGTGATGGGCTTGAGAGTGTGAGAGTTGAGAGTGATGAGATGGTTGACTTATCATGGCAGAACAAATATGATCGTTCATCCTCTTCCTGCACTGGGTGGCTGACCTCTTCTGCAGGGCGTTTGCACTGACCAACGCATCCCAAGCCGGATTGGTCACCATGGTGGAAGGCCTGCAGCCAGAGCGGGAGTAGAGGACTTTGCAGTGGGCCTCGACTGCGTTCAACAGGCACTCCAGTGAGGTGCCACTGAATTTCGACACAGCACGCTTTCTGCCTTTGAGAACCATGTCTTCACTGAAGCTGCTGCAGAGAGTGTGAATGCGCCCAGAGTTAGAGAGCACTAAGATTACATTTAAACTGGGAAAAAGATCCTTTTTAAATTAATCTTGCTACGACCATCCAAGGCGGTTGAATAAAGTAGGGGAGCCAGCTCATTCCTCCTCATACGGGAGCATAACAAAACTGGGGTGCCATTCGGGAAGTTAACAAATTGGGGTACCTTGCCTGTGGACTGATCGTAATAATGTATACATAATGTGTGTTGATACAGCATTTTGTATGATTCTTACAATTCATGCCAAAGCTGATCCCAATAAAAGCTTGTTGTCAATGTGAAATTTTGCAGTAAATGTTCCTTTACTGTGTCCTTTTGGATTTGGTTAAAGGCTAAAAATTCACCACATGACATTAGGTAATTACATTTAATTGCAGTTCAGCCTTTACGAGGGGAACGCTGCGCCTATTGCTACAACCATCCCATCTCTACCCCATCAATGAGAACACTCTTTTAACTTGATTGATTGGGGTATGCTTAAGGCAAATGACACCAGTCTCTACAGGTTTCTCGAATCTGTGCATGTTCTAAATATCAGATTCCATTTCTCTGGAACGGATTTCTCCTGATCAACATCCTTTCACAGGTATATGAGAATAAAATATTCATCACATAGGCCACCAGCTGACAGTGTGTCTTGAAACCGGAAACTTCCTATACTCCCACACACTCAACAAGGGAGGCAAATGTGAGATCTTCACCACTCAAGCTCAGACATCGAAGCGACCTAGTGGTCAGGTCAAATGGCTTTTCAAGATATGAGCTTGTTGCATGATGAGGTTGCTTGTTATTTCTTCCCTTTGGTGTTCAGGAAGCTAAGCCAGTGCATAACATGTTTGGTAGCCAAAGAAATGATCTGTTGATCTTCTGCAGAGCTTACTATGCAAGTGCTGAAAGATGGACTGGTTTATGTTGGCTTCATCAAACACGAAAAACAAGTTGGCACAGGACATTTGTTAGATGGCAACATTTGTACTGGCACACATTATCGCCTTCCTGCTGCTCTTCACCTATCATAGGAATGTTTTGAGCAATCCGTCCTGAAGTATGAGAACAAAGCAGGCCACAATTTCAAAAAACAATCCACAGCTTTTTCTAATGATAACCAGCGTTGAACTACATACCTGATAAGCTCAAACCACTCCAAGTCAACAAACTCTTTGAGGTTTTCATTTCACACTACTGACACAGAGAATTGACCAGATATTGTCCCCACCACAGCATCTAGGTCAACATCTAACTCACACAGGCCTGATCTGAATGCACTGTTAATAACGTGAGCCATGCAACCAGCTTTGAAAATCTTTGGGTTCTCTCCAGAAAGTAGTGCATATGTAGAGTGATGAATCCCAAAATTGACATTGGTTTTATCAGCTGGGAAAGATGACATTTTGTGTAAATCCTACCCTTCCTTTTCCAGAGCTATTTCCTGATCTGCAATAGCCTCAGCAGATTCAAATGGATGTTCGGAAAAGTCTACCAGTTTGGACACACATCCATCTTTAGCAATGTAGTACAAATTGGGTACATCCTATTTCCTTTATTAGAGGTAACTGTCGCAACCAGAAAAAAATAAGAGATGTGCATAGTGATATGACTCAGAACCTCGGTTCTGATACGCCCAATGTGTTAAGAACTTCTGTGACAATTTGCTCTGCCTTTGTCCATCCATTTGATACATTTTTCGCAAGGGAGGAATCAGAGTACAGCTGGGCTCCCAGTCTCACGAAACAGCCCATTGTATGCTGCATCACCATGTTTCACTGCACGGCATACAGTTGTCGCGTCTGCCTCCGAAGAAACTTTTGCCTTGTGCTTGTTGTCCCACAGTGTGCTGTCTCACATCGCTCCGCCCAACATGATTTATTGAGAAACTTATGGAACAGGTAGTGCAGTATGCTTCTTGGTTACTTCCAGCGTTTCCAGGATTGCAGCCAGCAGTTATAGCCCCGATCCTGAAGCCGTTCCTCCTTAAAGACGCACGGTTTTTAGGAATTTTTTTGGGCAGGGCGGAAGGCCCAGAGGAAGACTGAAAATCAGGAGATCATGAAGGAGAGGCCATTTTCAAAGCTAGCAATTTCTGCACAGGGCCCCCGAAGGCTGATTGTGGATTTGGGTACCTTACACCTGACTTATCACCAATGGCTGAGAGAGCAGTAGTAGGCCACAATGTTCCAAAATATGTAAGGTGCTCAACACCTTGTAGGACGAAAGCAGCATCTGCAGAATCTTCCTCCACTTATTTGAGATCTGGGCCAGACAGTCAACTCAATGTGCCCAAAATGGCTGATTACAAAAACTGTGCAAATAGATACTTTAAGTTCGTTAGGAGACCCCTAGGTCATCAGAGTCGGTTCCTCAGCACGAGCTTGCTCCCCTTTCTGACTCCTCTTGAGTGCAGCCTGCTCGCGCCGCCAGCGCTCATACTCTCCTCGTGCAACTCAACTTGAGCTGTCCCAACTCCTTCTCCCCAAGGTGGGAGTGCTCGGCACAGTGTTCCTGCACCCCAGCAATGACTAGCTCAAGGCAGCGGCAGGAGGAAATTCCCATATTGCCCCCCCTGAAGACCAGGACATTTCAGCTTGCCAACAGCAACAAACTGTGAGGCACAAAGAGAAATAAAGGACAAATGGAGTCCCAGGGAGATTATTTATGGGCTGCAGGACAAGTGTTAAAAACTCGGGCAATCCCATAAAATACGAGACTGTTTGTCACCCTTACCTTCCCCTCCTCCACTATCACCCATCCCTCTCCACACTATCGCCCTTCCTCCTTTCCCACATTATCCCTCTTTATATCTTATCTCCGTCAATTTTTCCTCCCCCCCCCCTCTGTATTCATCTTTCCCCATTCAATGAACCCCCTCCCACCATCCCCCCTCTACATTCCTTTCCACTCCCCACTGTATACTTCTCCTCCCCTCTATATTTTCTTCCCTCCTTTCCACCTCATCCCCTCCATATTACCCACTCCTATTTCTCCCTTCCCCCTCAGCATTTACCCCCTCCCATTCCCCAGTTCACATTCCCCTCTCCCCATCCACATACACGCCTCTACATTTCCCCCTCTACATTTCCCCTTCCCTCCTCCACATTACCCCACTCCGCCTCTCCATTGCACCCTTCCTCACTACACCCCCCACCCCATTCTCCCCCTCCTTCCCTCCCATACCCCCTCCCCATTCTCCCCCTGACATTCCCCCTCCCCATTCTCACCCCCCACATTCCCTCCCACATTCCCCCTGTTCTTCACCCCCACATTCTCCCCCGTTCTTCCCCCCTTCCCATTCCCTCTCTCCCCCTTCCATTCTCTTCCTATCCCATCCTCTCCCCCACTTCCCACCCTCTCCCCCCCTCCTTCCCATCGTCTCCTCCCCCCTTCCCATCCGCTGCTCCCCCACTCCTTCCCATCCGCTCCTCCCCACCTCCTTCCCATCCGCTCCTCCCCACCTCCTTCCCATCCGCTCCCCCCCCACTCCTTCCCATCCGCTCCTCCCCACCTCCTTCCCATCCTCTCCCCCCCTTCCCATCCACTCCCCCCCTCCTTCCCATCCACTCCCCCCCGCCTTCCCATCTTCTATCCCCCCCTTCCCATCCTCTCTCCCCCCTCCTTATCCTCTCTTCCCCCACCCCTTCCCATCCCCCCCCATATCTTCTATCCCCCCCTCCCCCCCATATCTTCTATCCCCCCCTCCCCCCCCATATCTTCTATCCCCCCCCATATCTTCTATCCCCCCCTCCCCCCCCATATCTTCTATCCCCCCCTCCCCCCCATATCTTCTATCCCCCCCCATATCTTCTATCCCCCCCTCTCCCCCCCATATCTTCTATTCCCCCCCATATCTTCTATCCCCCCCTCCCCCCCCATATCTTCTATCCCCCCCATATCTTCTATCCCCCCTCCCTCCCCCATATCTTCTATCCCCCCTCCCCCCCCATATCTTCTATCCCCCCTCCCCCCCCATATCTTCTATCCCCCCCTCCCCCCCATATCTTCTATCCCCCCCATAACTTCTATCCCCCCTCCCCCCCTCCCCCCCATATCTTCTATCCCCCCTCCCCCCCATATCTTCTATCCCCCCCTCCCCGCCATATCTTCTATCCCCCCATATCTTCTATCCCCCCCTCCCCCCCATATCTTCTATCCCCCCCATATCTTCTATCCCCCCTCCCCCCCTCCCCCCCCATATCTTCTATCCCCCCTCCCCCCCTCCCCCCCCCATATCTTCTATCCCCCCTCCCCCCCTCCCCCCCCCATATCTTCTATCCCCCCTCCCCCCCTCCCCCCCCCATATCTTCTATCCCCCCCTCCCCCCCCCATATCTTCTATCCCCCCCTCCCCCCCCATATCTTCTATCCCCCCCTCCCCCCCCCATATCTTCTATCCCCCCCTCCCCCCCCCATATCTTCTATCCCCCCCTCCCCCCCCCATATCTTCTATCCCCCCCTCCCCCCCCCAAATCTTCTATCCCCCCCTCCCCCCCCCAAATCTTCTATCCCCCCCTCCCCCCCCCAAATCTTCTATCCCCCCCTCCCCCCCCCAAATCTTCTATCCCCCCCTCCCCCCCCCAAATCTTCTATCCCCCCCTCCCCCCCCCAAATCTTCTATCCCCCCCCTCCCCCCCCCAAATCTTCTATCCCCCCCCTCCCCCCCCCAAATCTTCTATCCCCCCCTCCCCCCCCCCAAATCTTCTATCCCCCCCTCCCCCCCCCCAAATCTTCTATCCCCCCCTCCCCCCCCCCAAATCTTCTATCCCCCCCTCCCCCCCCAAATCTTCTATCCCCCCCTCCCCCCCCCCAAATCTTCTATCCCCCCCTCCCCCCCCCCAAATCTTCTATCCCCCCCTCCCCCCCCCCAAATCTTCTATCCCCCCCCTCCCCCCCCCAAATCTTCTATCCCCCCCCTCCCCCCCCCATATCTTCTATCCCCCCCCTCCCCCCCCCATATCTTCTATCCCCCCCCTCCCCCCCCCATATCTTCTATCCCCCCCTCCCCCCCCCATATCTTCTATCCCCCCCCCATATCTTCTATCCCCCCCCTCCCCCCCATATCTTCTATCCCCCCCTCCCCCCCATATCTTCTATCCCCCCCTCCCCCCCATATCTTCTATCCCCCCCTCCCCCCCCATATCTTCTATCCCCCCCCCATATCTTCTATCCCCCCCCTCCCCCCATATCTTCTATCCCCCCCTCCCCCCCCATATCTTCTATCCCCCCCTCCCCCCCCCATATCTTCTATCCCCCCCTCCCCCCCCCATATCTTCTATCCCCCCCCATATCTTCTATCCCCCCCTCCCCCCCATATCTTCTATCCCCCCTCCCCCCCCATATCTTCTATCCCCCCCTCCCCCCCCATATCTTCTATCCCCCCCTCCCCCCCCATATCTTCTATCCCCCCCCCATATCTTCTATCCCCCCCCATATCTTCTATCCCCCCCCCCATATCTTCTATCCCCCCCTCCCCCCCCCCATATCTTCTATCCCCCCCTCCCCCCCCCATATCTTCTATCCCCCCCTCCCCCCCCCATATCTTCTATCCCCCCCTCCCCCCCCCATATCTTCTATCCCCCCCTCCCCCCCCCATATCTTCTATCCCCCCCTCCCCCCATATCTTCTATCCCCCCCTCCCCCCCCCATATCTTCTATCCCCCCCCTCCCCCCCCCATATCTTCTATCCCCCCCTCCCCCCCCATATCTTCTATCCCCCCTCCCCCCCCCCATATCTTCTATCCCCCCCTCCCCCCCCCATATCTTCTATCCCCCCCTCCCCCCCCCCATATCTTCTATCCCCCCCTCCCCCCCCAATATCTTCTATCCCCCCCTCCACATTCCCCCTCCGGATCCTCACCGTGCCCAGCGCTCTCTGCATCCACCGCTCTTGTTCCTGTCGCTCTGGCGGCCGGAATGCTGCTGCTGCTGCTGCTGCTGTCCCCGTCCCCGTCCCCGGCTCCGGCTCCATTCAGGATGCTCCTCCCGCTGATATCCGAGCGGCCCCGCGCGCAGTGGGGAGGGGGGGAGGGTAGGGAGGTGGTGGGCGGGCGGCGATGATAAACCACCCGGACCCGTTTCCGGGACGGAACTTCCTGTTTGGGAAATAAATCACTTCGCACTCGGAGAGAGGAAAAAAAAAAAAATTCTCATCGATTTTCAAACGCGGGAATGGTCTCCCTTCCAAATGTTGACACCGAGTTGATAATGAGGGAGAGTGACTTCTTTTTTTTTTTAGTGGGAGGGTTTGGACCGGGGGGAACGTGCGGCGCCGGGTCCGGTTGCTGGGGGCCGGGGGAGGGGAGACAGCGGGACACCGGGAGGCCACAAAACCCGGGGGCCGGATCGGCCCGATTGAAGCGATGAGTCCGGGCCGGGAAGGCAAATTCCGTTCCGAACTGCCCAATGCCGGCTTCTGATGGCGGCGTCAGATACAAACCCCCCCCCCCCCCCCCGCCCCCGCCCCGCCACCCCCCGGAGCTGAGTATCGGAAAAGGGGCGTCGCTGGCTGATAACTACCCGATCCGGATCCTCCAGGGGCGGGAGAGGGCCGGTCGGCGGGGAAACCCGGAGGGCCGGATGCCTTGCCGGATTGAACCGAGCCACCGCCACCCCACCCCGCCTCCTCTCCCCACTGGAGCCTGAGTCCCGGATCCGGATTGGACCTCGACCTGGTGTTGGGGGCCTGGTCGCTCAGGCTTCGGTTACCGTGCAGCGCAGCGCAGCGCAACGCGGCTCGGCTCGGCTCGGCTCGGCTCGGCTCCCCCCCCTCCTCCTCCTCCTCCTCCTCCTCCTCCTCTCCCGGCCTCCACACCGGGCACGGCCGGTCCTCGAGGCCTCGGCTCAGGCCCTCCTGCTTCTCTTCCCCACCTCACACAGACACTCAGGCGGGCCGGGGGTGGGGGGGTGCGGGGGGCGGGGTGCAGCAGCCGAAATGCTGCGGTCCCTCTGGAGCTTCATCAAAAGGCACAAGAGGAAATTCCTCTTCACTGGAGCTTTCCTGGGAGGTAAAAAAAATAAATAAATAATTAAATCATGATAATCCAAATTTCTTTTTTAAACATACTTCTGGGAAACAGGAGCCAGAAACCTTTATTTCTTTAATTTATATGATTTGTTGTGATTTTGTGCATGTGGTGGTTGTGGTCGTTGTTGTGGGTCTTGGTCTGGGTGGACTCCAGGGCTTTCATTGACAGTGCCTTTATATATCACCTTCCCCATCCTCAGGAACAGCCCCAAGCTCTTTACAGCCAATGAGGTACTTTCCATTCGAAGTGTCAGTCACTGTGGTAATGTAGGGCAACGCGCAGCAGCCAATTTGCACACAGCAAGCTCCCACCGCACAGCGTGTTAACGACGCAGGCCACTCTCTTTTCGTGGCGTTGACTGAGGAATACCTGTCAGCCCGGGAGATCGGGGGGGGGGGGGGTGGGGGGCTCCCCTGCTCTTCTTCGAAATGGTATCGCAGGATCTTTTGCGTCCATCTTGCTTTAACGTCTCATCTGAGTGGACGGCACCTGGGACACTTTAGCGCTCTCTCAGTGCTGCACTGCAGTGCCGGCCTGGATTTTGGGCCCAGCTCCTGAAGTGGGACTTGAATGTACAACCTTCGAACTCAGAGGCGAGAGAGCTACCCCCTGAGCCACAGTAGCGCTCCGGAAACTTCTAGATTCGTAAGATCTTACTTCAAGCCCACTCCCCAGACTGATAGCATCTTAGAACGTAGAAGACCAATTCGCCCATTGTGCTTGCACTGTTTTTTTAAGAGAGATGTTTAGTCTCATAACCCAGTCTAACCCTGCAAATTAGTCCCCTTCAAGTACATGTCCAAGTGCCTTTTGAAAGGTCCAGTGGAACCTGCCTCCACCACCCTAATATAGTGGGTTCCAGACTTTACCAACCGGTGTGAAGAAATTTCTCATTTCTTCTCTAGTTCTTTTGCCAACAGCATAAAATCTATGATGGCCCACTTGCAACAGAAATTAGTTTCTCCCTCCTTGCTCTACCAAAACCTTTAATTATTTTAAATAAAAACAAAAATACCGCAGATGCTGGAAATCTGAAACAAAAACAAAAATTGCTGGAAATCTGAAACAAAAACAAAAATTTCTGGAAAAACTCAGCAGGTCTGACAGCATCTGTGGAGAGAAAGACAGAGTTAACGTTTCGAGTCTGTATGACTCTTCATTAGAATTAAAGAGAAATAGAAATGTGGTGAAATAAAAGCTGTTTAAGGGAGGTGGGACAGGTGAAGCTGGATAGAGGGCCAGTGATAGGTGGAGGCAAAGGAGAGATTGCCAAAGATGTCATAAACAGAAGGTCAAAGGGGTGTTGATGGTGGTGATACTGGCTAAAGGAGGTGCTAATGATGACATTAAGGGTAGAAAGCAGGATGAGCAAGTGACAGAGGCCCCAGTGGGGATGGGGTAGGGGAAAGGGATCGGAATAGGCTAAAAGGTGGAGATAAAACAATGGATGGAAATAAATTTTTAAAATAATAATAATAATAGAAATAGGTGGGAAAATAAATATATATATATATAAATATAATAATTATTAGAAAAAAAGGGATCAAAGAGGGGTGAGGATGGAGGAGAGAGTACATGATTTGAAGTTGTTGAACTCAATGTTAAGTCCGGAAGGCTGTAAAGTACCTTTCATTATTTTGAATGATTTCCCCCCTTTTTTCAACCTCTCAAAAGCTGCCAAAATGAGCAATCGAGTGTTACCAGAAATGAGAGGACACTGTCCCAACTTCAATCGGGATTTTATTATTCATGTTTAAAAAAAGACTCGCAGTGCTCAACTATCACTGAGACACCACATAGCCCCTTTCCATGGGTGGCTTGGGACAAGATTGAGACCAAGACAGGGAACAGAGGCAGGCAGCCAGACTGACCCCTCCTGCTATGGACCCTGTCAGCCCTGGACCTACAAATTGTTGTTTTATAAGGACTGAGGGAGTGCTGCTTCATCAAAGATGTCATCTATTGGATGAGATATAATTCTGAGGCTCTCTCTACACATAAGGAACCTCCAGCTACTATTTCTAAATTATCCTATCAGGTTAAGCAGCACGGGAAATGAAAAGATAGGCTGATATTTTGGATCAGGCAAAAGCAATATGAGAAAAATCTTCTTCACACAGTGAGTGGCTGGGGTCTGGAATGCACTGTCTGTGAGTGTGGCAGAGGCAGGTTCAATTGAAGCACTTGAGGGAATTAGACGATTATTTGAAAAAAAAAGCAATGTGCAGGGTTACAGAGAGGAGAATGGCACTAGGTGAGATGCTCATTCGGGGAGCCAGTGCAGACACCATGGGCTGAATGGCCTCCTCCTGCGTTCTAACAATTCTGTGATTCTGAGGTGCTGCATTGGAAATGGTAGTCAGGCTAGAGAAGTACCTCTGCTATGAGACTGACAGAAGCAAAAGGGTGACGAATACTAAGTGGTCAAGGGGCAATATTCCTCTTTTAACACAGAATAGAAGAAGAATGACTCTGCAACAAAATCAATTTGTATTCTTCTGGTATCTTTAATGCTGTGAAACATTCCAAGGAACTTTATAAATCTGCAATTGGCTTGGGAATCTATTGTTTCGCGGCTAAGTGCTATACGGTGCTGCCTTCTAGTCTGTGGATTTTTAGTGGTCAGTGGATCAAAACAGGACATCTCAAGGTGCTTTACAGCCAGTGAAATACTTTTAAAGTGCAGTTGCTATTGTAAAGTAGATTTTAATTAAGCGACAACCTGTTTTCTTTTTGGAATGAGGTGGTATAACAAGGTTTGCATTGATTTGGTTCACTCCTAGGTGTGTACTTGCTGGGGAAATATGCTCAAAAGAAGATCCGGGATCTACAGGAGCGAGAAGCGGCTGAGTACATTGCACAAGCGCGACGGCAGTACCATTTTGAGAGTAACCAGCGGACCTGTAACATGACGGGTAAAAGCACCTCTGTCACCATTAGAAAATCTTTCTTTCTGCCTGAAGGAAAATGTGATGACTCTGCACTCCAGAGTAGTCTAAAGTAACTACTCCTGAAAATCACGCAGCCTCCTCGAGGGGTGACATTACAGGGGCATAGGTTCCTTTAGGGGCATCAAACCACTAAAATTTGCATTCAGGTAACCTCCATGTTGGAGGTTCATGTAGGGAAATAAAGCACTTTTCCATTCCAGGAACCTGATATTGGCTTCAAGTGCTCCCACATTAGACAAAAGTCAGGTTAGGTGCAGAGTAAAGAGCCTTCTATTTAAAAATAATTGCCCCCCCAATAAGTAGTGTACACACAGTCTCCCCTTACATAAGCACAGGAAGCTTAGGTGCACCTTGGCAACATCTGCATTATCATTGTATCTGCAGCAACCAAAATGGTAGGAGGTGAACATGTTGGACTTTGGTCTTTGTCTAGACAATCATATGTTCCCAGGCCAAGTATTAGGGACTGGCAAGTTACATGAGGGTTTCACTGTCTAAAGCCAGGCAGCTTAACACTGTCCGGCTAGGTTTGTCTTAGCCGGTAGGGTTGTGGTTTACAGGGTTATCCAGAACCTTGTCCCAGTGACAGATGTGTATGTATTTTAGCCAGACGATGCACTGTTTTATCAGTTCAGAAGATCACAAGAAATAGGAGTTAGCCATTCAGTGCATCGAGCCTGCTGTGCCATTCAACAAGATCATGGTTGATCCGATTGTGGTTTTAGCTCCAATTTCCTGCCTGTTCCCCCATAATCTTTGACTCACTAGTCAATCAAAAATCCATCTAACTCAGCCATCAATATATTCAATGACCCAGCCTCCACTGCTCTTTGTGGAAGAGAATTTCAAACACTAATGACCCTCCGAGAGAAGAAATTCCTCCTTATCTCCATCTTAAGTGGAAGACATCTTATTTTTAAACTGTGCCCCCTGTTCTAGATTCCCCCTTGAGAGGAAACATCCTTTCAGTATCTACGCTGTCAAGCCCCCCTCAGAATCTTCTATGTTTCAATAAGATCACATCTCATTCTTCTAAACTCCAGTGAGTAGAGACCAAACCTGCCCAACCTTTCTTCATAAGACAAGCCCCTCATAAGACAGAAGTATTATGACAGCAAATACACTATTTACTATTCTGCTAAGGTGGATTTGTGCCCCTTTAATGCTAATAACTTTGTTAATTAAATAAGCTTTAAATGTTCCTAAGAAGAGTCATATTTGACTCAAAACATTAACTCTGTTTCTCTCTCCACAGGTGATGCCATACCTGCTGAGTTTTTCTGGCACTTTCTGTTTTTATTTAAGCTTTAAATGTTGTTTGATAAGGGAACCTGATCAAAATGTGCTTGTTAACTTCAGGCTGCAGGTCAGTCACAGCAACATTTAAAGATGATTTTACATTAGAAACAGAACGTAAAGTCTGGACTATGACAGCATCAGGTACAAGGTGTGTTCTAATATAAAAATTATATAAGTGGGAATGAACTGACATAGTGGTAATGTCGCTGGACCAGTAACCCAGAGGCCCAGGCTAATACTCTGGTGTCACGGGTTGAAATCCCACCACGGCAGCTAGTGGAATTTAAATTCAATTAATAAATCTAGAATATAAGGCTAACCTCAGTAATGGTGACCCCCATGACAACTATCATCAATTGTCGAAAAAACCCATCTGGCTTACTAACCTCTTTTAAGCCATCCTTACTCGGCCTGGCCTACATGTGACTCCAGACCCACAGCAATGTGGCTGACTCCTAACTGTCCTCCGAAATAGCCCAGTATGCCCCTCAGTTCTGGAGCTATTAGGTATGGGCAACAAATGCTGGCCTTGCCAGTGACACCCATATCCCATGGACGGATAAAGAAAAAATATATTTTTTACATATTGAGTAAATTTTTGTTAACTGCTAGATGACCAACAGAAGTAAAATTGTTTCCACACGGTGAGAAAGCCAGTCAACACAGAATTATATATTCTTCACAACGGCTCAGTGAGTTTATCCGCTGAGTAGCTGAATAATGCAGATCAAAAAGATCTGAAGATTGATCTCTGTGCTTTGCTGAATAAACTTGTTTCTGGTTTGTGGAGATTTGTAGTGTTCATGGACCAATGAGAACAAAGTCACCCAGGGTTCACACTCCCAGAACCATTGTAACAGAATGGTGTAGCAAAGAAGAACGCCATTTGCCCCATCAAGTCTGTGTCAGTTCTTTCGAAGAACAATCCAGTTATACAAATAGTGGCTTGGTGGTAGGGAACTTGAGTATTGCTGTAAAGAGAGACATGTTATTGAAGCTTTTTGTCTTGCACTCATCAGGACAAATGCAAGAATGCCAAGTTTCAGACAATCACAACAACTTATACTAGAGGAGTAAAAGATGCCGAATGCTTGGCAAGTGGACTCTGACTGGCCAAGGCACTACCAAGGTGAAGGCAATGGGGAACTATAAGCTTCCCAAGCTCCCAAGTAATGGCAATGTCTCTGCCAACCAGAGTCGACTTGCCAACCAATCAGCATCCTTTTCTCTTGTAAAAATTGTTGTGACCATCTGAAATTTGGTATTCTTGCCTTTGTCCTGATGAGTGCAAGAGTAAAAGCTTCAGCAACATGTCTGTCTCACTCACTTCCTTTCCCAGAACTGCTTCATCCAATTCAGGGTCACGGGGAGTTGGAGCCTATCCCAATAGGCAACGGATGCTAGACGGGGTACACCCAGAACAGGCACCAGTCCATCACAGGGCACATACTCACACGCACACCCACTGGGGGACAACTTACCGTAGCCAATCCACCTAAACCTTTGAATGGTGGGAGGAAACCGGAGCCACCCGGCAGAGACCCACACAGACATGGGGAGAACATGCAAACTCCACACAGAAAGACATCCAAGGTCAGGATCCAACCCAGGCCCCTGGAGCTCTCTTTTCAGCAATTAACAATCCAGTTAGTCCCACTTGCACCGCAGTTTCTCCATATCCCTCAAATAGTTAACCAATTCCTTTTTTAAGCTTTTGATGACAATCCATTGGGCCCAGCTGGGAAGTGCAGTTGTGGAATTTGGATGGAATTGGGTTTGGTTATGACCAACCCCTCCTGGAATTTGGATGGAATTGGGTTTGGCTATGACCAACCCCTCCCCCAACTGCGTGTGGTCAAACCTGCTCTGGTCAGCTGCCCGGAGACTCCTGGCACCTGGCAAAGGGCTCAGTAGCCTCCAGAGGAGAGGAGAATTGGTTTTTAATTCATTTTTAGGATGTGGGCATCGCTGATAAGGTTGGCATTTATTGCACTTACGAAGATGAGGGTGGACCTTCTTGAACCACTGCAGTCCCTGTGACTCATAAACTGGTGTAAATATAAAATAATGTAAACATCTCTGCCACTTATACAATGAAAACTTTAGCTTAGTTCATGATATCTCATGTTTCATGCCAGATAATTTTTTTTTTACATGGCAAGTTCTTTAATACCTTCTTTCTCCCCTCCTTTGCTCACTTCTTGATCTCCCTACCTCACACACCGTCGGTGCCTTCAGGGTGGCTCGATGAAGTGGCAGAGGCTTAAAACCAAAAAGAAACACCAGAATGGAGACGTGACCATTTGCCTTGTCGAACATGTACAATTTGTCTCGTCATCGGAGCTATTGAACTTCATTATTCTCTGAGTAAACGTTCTGTGATAATTTGTGGTCTTTGCCCACCCTTCGTGGCTTTGGAGTGAACCAATTCCCATGCAACGAGAAGTCCCGACTGAGTGGGAAAGCCTCCAGTCAGCTCCTCATGTTTGTCTATCTTTGTATTCCCAGTGCTGTCTATGCTGCCGACCTTGAGGGAAGCAATCATGCAGCAGCTGAATTCAGAGAGTCTCACTGGCATGCTAAGAAACAGGTAATGCATGGGCTGGAGCGAAGACTTTCCTGTGAGTAATCAGTGCTGCTTTAACACTAATGGCAATGCTTGTGCACAAGGGGCATTCTTGAGCCAGCATAGTACACTGGTCAGAAGATACTTGAGATAGTCCACAACAGATTTCCACGTGACAGACAAATTTGCAAGCATTGGAGATGGTGCAGAGAAGAGCAGCCAGACTGATCCTAAAGGCAAAGGAGAATGCTACAAATAAAGATTAGAAAAATCTAAATCTGTACATCTTAGACAGAAGGGAATTGAGGGCTGGCTGGACAGGGTGACAGGAGGCTTGAGTAAAGTATAAACACTAGGATAGACCACTTTGGCCAAATGACCTGTTCCTGTTCTGCAAAGTACCCCTCCTGGTATACAGTTCTGGGCACTGCACCTTAGGAAGGATATATTGGCTTTGGAGGGTGTGCAGTATAGATTTATCAGAATGGTACCTGGACTCCAAGGATTAATTACGAGAGAGATTATGCAAACCAGAGCTGTATTCCCCCTTAACAGAGAAGGTTACGGGGTGATTTGTTGAAATTTTCAAGTTATTAAGGAGAACAGATAGGATATATAGAGAGAAACTATTTCCACTGGTTGGATAGTCTGGGACTCGGGGGCAGAGTCTAAAAATTAGAGTGAAAAATTAGGAGTGAAATTAGAAAGTGCTTTTCCACATAAAGGGCGAGAGAAGTTTGGAACTCTCTTCCACAAAGGGCATTTGATGCAAGGTCACCACCCTCTGGATGAAAACATTTTCCTGACGTTCCCTCTAATCCTTCTATCAGTCACCTTAAATCTCTGCCCCCTGGTAATTGACCCCTCAGCTAGGGGAAACGGGTCTTTTGCACTGCCTCTCGTTGAGCCTGTTACATGCTGGCTGAAAAAGTTCTCTTGATTGCAGTTCAAGAATTTTGTGCCCTTCAACACTCTTCAAATCCCAATTGATATTGTGGTAGTTGAATTCTCCAACTATTACTGCCCGATGGTTTTTGCACTCAGAAACTGCCTACATATTTGCTCTTCTAACTCCCTTTCACTATTTGGGGGTCTATAGTACACTCCTAGCAGTGTGGCTGCCCCTTTTTTATTTCTGACTTCAACCCATATGGCCTCATTTGATGCTTCATTTAGTATATCACCCCTTCTCACAGCTGTAATTGATTCTTTAACCAATAATGCTACACCCCCACCTTTTTTCATCTCCCTCTCTGTCCTACCTGAAAATTCTATATCCTGCATTTCCTGCAGTGCATTGTGACTACACTTCAAAGTTATTTAATCGGCAGTGAATCGGTCGTGAGGGCACTGTACAAATGCAAGCCATTCTTTCCAGATCCGATTTCCATTATCCGCTAGGGGGTCCTTTCAGTTATGGTGGGTAATCAAAGCACCTCCAGTATAAAGATTGAACGTGTCTTCGATGAATTGTAATGTTTTGTTTCTATCTCTTTTTTTTTCCCAGACCTGCCAACAAGTTGGAGATCTGGGAGGACCTCAGGATTATAAGTAAGCCGGATTTCTATTCTATTTGATCTATCCAGAGCTTGAGAGTGAATTGGGGATGCTGTTTGGAGGGTGATGAACCTGAATTGCTGGAGTTGTGCTGAAACCTGAGCATAATCAGGCTGTGTTCAGCTATAAGGATGGGCAATGATGAACATTAATATGTTCCACTGGTACAGATTGCCTTAAAGATTGGAACTCTCCACGTTGTGAGGGGGTGGGGGGGGATGCAGCAAACATTATCCTGAGGAATATCAGTGGTGGAACGGCTACTTTTAAGTTAAAGTTGATCTTTGCTGATGAAAGTCCGCCCAAGATTTGGGGACGGGGTTCTTGGGTGTTTTTGGGGCTTGGAGAAAACATTGATGGAACAGCAGTCAGACCTGTAAAGAAAACTGAAATGTTGCAGTATTATATGCCCCAAGCAATGCTTCTATTTACACAGCTCACTGAGAGCCTTTGTTAAAGCAGCACTCTGATATCTGTCGCACTTTGGCATAATTGGATATGGTTCCCTAGTTTTCCACAAACTGTCGATCTTTGTCACAGGAAAGATGTACTCTGCTCAAACTCTTATTCTTCTTTTCTTCCTTCCCCCACTCCCCCACCACCCCCCCCCCCACCCCACCCCCACTCCACCCCCACTCCCCCCCTACCCCACCCCCACTCCGCGCCCTGCTCTGCCCTCCACTCCCCAAGGTTTTAGCCGGAGCATCGTGGCTGTGTATAGCACCTGCATGCTGGTGGTCCTCTTACGGGTCCAATTAAATATCATCGGAGGGTATATCTACCTGGATAATGCAGCAGTTGGCAAGAATGGCACTGTAAGTTCACCCTGGCAATGTATTGAACAAGAGAGTTAAAAGGAAAACAATCTACAAACGCCTGAAAATCAAAAGAGAACAGCAGAAAATGCTAGAAATGTACAGCAAATCCCATCAGGCAACCTTGAAGAGAGAATGTATGTCAACAGTGACTTCCGTTTAACATAGTAAAATGCCCCAATGCGCTTCACTGGACTGTTATTAAACAAAATTTGATACCAAGCCAAACAAGGAGATCAGATCAGATAAGGCCCAGAGAGATAGGGTTAAGGAGGATCTTAAGGGAGGAAAGAGAAGAAGAGAGGTTTAGGGAGGGAATTCCGGAGTTCATGGCTATTACGATTGCAGTTGATGTTAATGCTGAACAATGATCTCAGTTTAAACTCCGCCTTGTCTGGTCATAATTTTTTTTTGTGTTGTAGAAACGAGGAGGGAAAGCTACTGAATGCAAAAGAGCAGGACTTCAGTGCTATCTTTTAAAATTTTGGAGAATTAAAATGTTTATTAGAAGAAAGAAAAGATAAAACTTAAACACACACGAGATAAAAGATACACGCTTAGAAAAATCTTAGAAAAATAACCCCCAAAACGCTTTATCAAAGGGACACAACTATCATTTTGGCAACGGCCCTTATGGATTCTTAACCTTAAAATCCAGGAAATGTTACCCAAACCGAGAAATTGCTTTCACTTTAAACGAAGGTGCAATCCATGACTTCCTAGAGCAACTCCACGCGGATGTGGTTTTTCCAAAGGGGGCTTCAAAAAAAAAACCTTCACAGGACAAATAGCCTCCTGGCCCAAAACTGAGTTGCTTTATTCCAACTGAAAGACTTTCACAGCTTTTCCAGCACACTCTGAACATGCAGGAGTTGGCTTTCAGCAGGACTCCCCACCCACCCCACCCACGGCAACTCACTACAGCTGAAAACCCATTTTCATAAACACCCTTTTCAACCCTTTCATCTTAGTTCTCCATTGTCTTCAAATATCCCTTTATTCCCAAATATTAAAACCTTTCATGTTCCTATTATTACACCATTTTGGGTCAATAAAATTTAAAACACCTGTCCCTGTTTGTACACGGATCTCCTGTAAAATGAAACTGTTCTTTGAGACTCCTTTGAAGAGCAGCAGAATTCAGATCTACTCTTTTTCCCTGTAAGTTAACACCCATCAGAAGGCTTCATTACAAAATGCAAGAAGAAAGCACCTTTAGTCTTTCACCCCTTAGAGTTCACAGACGATCTGACTTCAGCAACTTCTCCTTTGGTTAACCCTGGATGCACACGGACGCAGCTTTACCCTTACCTACACAGAATATGTACATAAACACAGAAATATAAAGATGCACACATGTCATCACAATGGCCTAGACAACTGAAGGCACAATTATTAACAGTGAGGTAACTAAAATCAGGGATATGCAAGAGCCAGAATTGCAGGATCTCTAGGATTGGAGGAGATGACAGCGGGTAGGGATGCGAGGTCCTTGTGATGCAGTGAGTAGCCTCCCTGCCTCCGGGTTTGAGTCCCACCCCAGGACTTGATGGCCAAGGAAGGTGCATTCATAACGTGGCCACACAGGGTTGGGTATCAACCTGCAAATCCTTCCAGCACACGCCAATGGCAGACAGTAAGAGCGGGAGATATTCCTGGTCAGCCATGTGATGGAAAGAAAGTTGGAGTCTCTACCATCCCTATCCAGAACTCCAGAATATAACACGTATGTAAAAGTGCATGTTGCCACAGCAGCTCAGACTCCCTGAGTAAATTGCAACTCACCAACGCAGTGATAGAGAGGGACAAGTCGTTCTTGATTGGTAAGGGGATCAAAGGTTACGTGGAGAAAGGAGGAGAATGGGGCTGAGAAACTTATCAGCCGTGATTGAATGGCAGAGCAGCCTAATTTCTGCTCCTGTGTCTTATGGTCTTATGGTCTAAGGCTGTGGAAGGATTTGAAAACAAGTATGAGAATTTTAAGAAACGTTTTGGGTAGTGACTCTTTGCCAGAATGCCTTGTTGAAAAATCTGAGCCCAAACATTAATCTATCTTTTCTCTATACTGATGTTGACAGGCCTGATGTATATTTCCGGCATTTTATTTTATTAAGCAGCATGTTTGGATACTGGTGGGTTCCAGTACCTATTCAGTGTTCAGCATTTTCACCTTGTGTTTAATTCACTAGAAAGGAACCATGCAGAAAATAATTCTTCTACTCTTCTGTCAGGTGTGTTAATGGCTGATTGATAATTTCACAGACCTAATATCCAAAAAATCACTTGTTAATGCGTATGTAAGGGGAGAAGACAATATAGCCGCTGCAGTACTTAATTTTGCCATGAGGTGGCACTGGAGCCCAAGGCCCGTATCTGTGAGCATTGAATGGACTCACCACGCAAAATAACTGGGTGGCAGTCATCCCTGTATCAGTTTCTGTAGCCCCCTCACCTTTGGGCCAGAAAGTTGGGGGTTCACGACCCATTCCTAGAACATGAGCACATAATCTAGCCTGCAAAGAAAGTGCTGCATCGTTCTCCCGACCAAGGTCAGAATCTGCTTCACAAGCATAATACTGCAGATGCTGGAAACCTGGAATGAAGTGCTGGAAATCCTCAGCTGGTCAGGCAGCGTCTGTTGGGGGGGGGATGGGGGGCAGGTTCCCGAAGTGACCTAGCCAACACTCCTCCATCAACCAGCAGTCTCACAAACGGCCACTTGTCACATTCTTGTTTCTGGGATCATGCTGTAGGCAAACATCTGCCTCATTCATAAACAACAGCAGCCAGTGCACTTCCAGGCTGATTTCATTTTATTTGAAACATATTGGGATTATTGCCATCCAGCTATTTTGTTTTTTGAGTCCACTCAATGCTCACAGATATATATGTACCTTGGCGTCCAGTGCCACCTCATGGCAGGATTAAATACTGCAGCGGATGTAATGTCTTCTCCCCCTCACATCCTGCAATGCCTGACGAACGAGTGATTTTCTGGGTACTGGGTTCATGAAATTATCAATCATTGACACTCCTGACAGGGCTTGTTGAAGAGTTACCTCCTCCAGGGGATCTTTCTCGTGGATTAAATTATCAGACTGCTTATCCCACAGGCAGTACTAGATGAGCAGAAACTTCCTCCAGTTAAATATTGGGAAGCCATTGCTTTTAGCCCCCACTCCAAACTCTGTTCCCTAACCACCGACTCCACCCCTTCCCTTGGCAACAGCCTGAGATGAAACCAGTCTGTTTGCAACCTTGGTGTCACATTTCTCCCCAAGGGAAACTTCCAACTTCATATTCGTCCCATCTCTAAGACTGCCTGTTTCCACCTCTGCAACATTGCCCAACTTTGTCCCTGTCCCTGTCTCAGCTCGTTTCCTGCTGAAACCCTCGTGCGCGCATTCGTTACCTCTAGACTTGAATACTCAAACACACTTCATCTGACCCCCCCCAACACTCTACCCTCTGTAAAGCTGAGCTCAACCAAAACTCTGCTGCCCGTGTCTTAACTCGCACCAAGTCCCGTTCACCTATCACCCCCTGACCTCACTGACCTTTGACTTGCGCTCAAGCAGCATCTTAGATTTTAAAATTGTCATCACTTATTTTCAAACCCCTCCATAACCTCCGCTCCCTATCTCTGTAGTCTCCTCCAGTTCCCCAATCCTCCGAGATATCAGCACTCCTCTATTTCTGGCCTCATTCGTATCAGCCACCTAGACCCTAAGCTCTGCAGTTCCCTCCCTGAACCTCTCTGCCTCTCTATCTCTCTTTCCTCCTTTAAAGACGTCCTTAAAAATGACGCCTTTAAGCAAGTCTTTGGTCACTGGGACCTACTATCTCCCCACGTGGCTCGGTGTCATATTTTGATTTTTAATGACCCCTTGAAGTGCCTTCAGACGTTTCATTATGTTAAAGGTGCTACATAAATATGAGGTGTTGATGTATATACATGGTCTTAGAGATGGCATGAGTATGGGGTCGGAAGCTTATCTTGGGATCAGCTGTGAAACCAAGGTTGCAAACAGTCTGGCTTAATATCAAACTGTTGCCAGGGAGAGGGATGGGGGTCAGCACCAAGGGAACGGAGCATGATTTAAGTTGCTTTTATTGTGGTAAGAAACGTAATAGGTGCTTTAACATTGCAGATGTTTTCTTTCTGCCGCAGCTTGTTGTCAGCCAGTGTTACTGCGTCACTCACATTGTATCTGCTTGTGCCACAGGCCCCACTAGCTCCTCCTGAAGTGCAGCAGCAATACCTGTCGAGTATACAGCACCTGCTTGGAGATGGTAAGGGTGCTTGCTGTGTTTGTCTTGTGCCAGGTTATTTCGGGTACAAACTGGGTACAGTGGCCTGGTGTTCCTGGACTAATGGATTTGAAATCCACCAGCACAGCTGTGGAATTTAACCTCAATAACTTAAATAAAACCTGAAGTTAAAAAGCTTGTATCTATAATAGTGACTACGAAACTGCCAGCTTGTCAAAAAAAAATGAGCATCTGGCTCACAAATGTCCTTTAGCGAAGGGAACCTGCTTCCTTTGCCCAGTCTGGCCTATATGTGACTCCAGACCCACAGCAGTGGGTCTACGGGGAAAAGGTGGGGGAATGGGACTTGCCACGTTGCCCTGTCAGAGAGCTGGCACAGACAGGACGAGCTGAATGACCTCTTCCTATGATTCTGTATGACTGACTTTAACTGTCCTCTGAATAACCCAGCAAGCCACTCAGTGAAATCCAGGGGCATGGTGCTGTTTTAATCGAGCACTTGGTTGGATGCTGTGTGTGATTATTATGTGTAGTGTTCATCACCATACTATAAAACGTCAGTGGGAAGAGGAAGTCTCTTTGCTAAAGCACCCCCAACCCCGCCAACAACACCAGAAAAAAAAACCTGACTAGCCAGCTGGCAATGGGCGAGTCTGGTACGTAGAATTGCTCTTGAGTTTCTGCAACAACTAGTTGGCTTGCCCGGGCGTAAACTGTCCCATCGCTCCACAGCCAAGGAAGTGCAAGATTTGGGATGAGAGTTGTAGTGAGGCCTTACCTGTCGGAATCCTGCTTTCACTGGCAGGACAGCCAGAGAACACAGATGGAAGGTTATTGGCACAAAAGCCAAGGAGGTGGGGGGGAAGGGGGGAGATGAGAATGATTTTTTTGCTTAATGAATTATTCCACTCTGGAATGCACCTATTAGGCTGGTGGAAGCAGATTCAATAATAATTTTAAAAACGAATCGGTTATATAATTGAAAAGGGGAAATTCGCACAGATATGGGGAAAGAGAAGAGGAAGGTTTGACTGGTTAAGTAGCTCATTCAGCGAGCTGGCATGATGGTTCAGGTGGGCTTCTTTTGCACTGGACAGTCCTCTGAATCCGCACTCGTAACTCTTGGGTTCAGTGACAGGACATGATTAAGTGCAGAGACGCAGTTAACTGCTTCTGAGCTCTGCACCATTGGACGGGGCTGTGTCCACACAGAGGTCCGGAGTATTGTGACGACAGATCCACAATTTTGTGCTCCTCACACTTTTCTGGTGAGCATTGCTCCTTATGAGGATTGTCCAATATCTGCAGCCACACCAGAGTATAAAGAGCAGGAGCCAGGGCCTGCCCAGTCATTTAGTAAAATCACTGCTCACCTACCTCAGCACCACTTCCCACCCTATCGCTTGACTCCCATTGTATCCAAAAACCTATCAATCTCTATCTTGAATGTACTCAATGACTGAGCATCCACAGCTCTCTGGAATTCCAAAGGTTCACAACCCTCTGAATGAAGAAATTCCTCCTCATCTCAGTCTTACATGTTTATTGCAAGGGGAATGGAATATAAAAGCAGGGAAGTTTTAATACAGTTGTACAGGCCATCGGTGAGACCACACCTGGAGTACTGTACACAATTTTGGTCACCTTGCTTAAGGATATAATTGCATTAGAAGCAGTTCAAAGAAGGTTCATCAACTGATTCCTTGGGAGAGGAAAAGTTGGACAGGTTGGGTCTGCATCCTTTGGAGTTTAGAAAATCGAGAGGTGATCTTATTGAAAGATATAAGATCCTGAGGGGACTTGATAGAGTTTACCCTTGTGGGAGAGACTGGAACTAGGGGACACAATTTAAAAATAAAGGATCTCCCACTTAAGATGGAGATGAGGAGAAGCATTCACTCTGAGGATCATTAGTCTGTGAGAGAGCAGTGGAGGCAGGGTCATTGAACATTTTTAAGGCTGAGTTAAGTAGATTCTTGATTGACAAGGGAGTCAAAGGGTCTAGGGGATAGACAGGAAAGTAGAGGTGAGGCCACAATCTTATCAATTGGCTGAGCAGGCTCAAGGGGCTGAATGGCCAACTCCTCCTAATTCATATTTTTTTTTATTCATTCACGGGATATGGGCTTCACTGGCTGGGCCAGCATTTATTGCCCTTGAGAAGGTGGTGGTGAGCTGCCTTCTTGAATCGCTGCAGTCCCTGTGGTGTAGGTACACTCACAGTGCTATTAGGAGGGGAGTTCCAGGATTTTGACCCAGTGACAGTGAAGGAACAACAATATATTTACAAGTCAGGGTGATGAGTGACTTTGTGGGGGGGGGGCCTTCCAGGTGGTGGTGTTCTCATCTATCTGCTGCCCTTTGTCCTTCTAGGTGGTAGTGGTCGTGGGTTTGGAAGGTGCTGTCAAAGGAGCCTTGGTGAATTCTGCAGTGCATCCTGTAACTGGCACACACTGCTGCTACTGTGCGTCGGTGGTGGAGGGACTGAATGCTTGTGGATGTGGTGCTAATCAAGTGGGTGGTGTCAAGCTTCCTGAGTGTTGTGGGAGCTGCGCTCATCCAGGCAAGTGGGGAGTATTCCATCACACTCCTCACTTGTGCCTTGTAGATGGTGGACAGGCTTTGGGGTGTCTGGAGGTGAGTTACTTGTTGCACAATTCCTAGCCTCTGACCTGCTCTTGTAGCCACAGTATTTATATGGAGAATCCAGTTCAGTTTCTGGTCAATGGTAATCCCCAGGATGTTGATAGTGGGGGATTCGGTGATGTTAATGCCATTGAACATCAAGGGGCGACGGTTGGATTCTCTCTTGTTGGAGATGGTCATTGCCTGGCACTTGTGTGGCGCAAATGTTATTTGCCACTTGTCAGCCGAAGCCTGGATATTGTCCAGGTCTTGCTGCATTTGGACATGGACTACTTCAGTATCTGAGGAGTCACAAATGGTGCTGAACATTGTGCAATCATCAGCGAACATCCCCACTTCTGACCTTATGATGGAAGGAAGATAATTGATGAAGCAACTGGAGACGATTGGGCCGAGGACAATACCCTGAGGACCTCCTGCAGTGATGTCGTGGAGCTGAGATGATTGACCTCCAACGACCACAACTATCTTCCTTTGTGCTAGGTATGACTCCAACCAGCAGAGAGTTTTCCCCCTGATTCCCATTGACTCCAGTTTTGCTAGGGCTCCTTGAAGCCACACTCAGTCAAATGCTGCCTTGATGTCAGGGGCAGTCACTCTCACCGCATCTCAGGAGTTCAGCTCTTTTGTCCATGTTTGAACCAAGGCTGTAATGAGTTCAGGAGCTGAGTGGCCCTGGCGGAACCCAAACTGGGCGTCAGTGAGCAGGTTATTGCTAAGCAAGTGCCGCTTGATAACACTGTTGATGACCCCTTCCATTAGTTTACTGATGATGGAGGGTAGACTGATGGGGCAGTAATTGGCCAGGTTGGATTTGTCCTGCTTTTTGTGTACATGACCTATCTGGGCAATTTTCCACATAGCTGGGTAAATGCCAGTGTTATAGCTGTACTAGAACAGCTTGGCTAGGGGCACGGAACATTTTCGAGCACAAATCTGTTTGTATGTAAATGGTCGACTCCTAATCTTGAGATTATACCCCTAGTTCTAGACGCTGCAGCCAAGGGGGACTAAGCCTCTCAAATTGTACCCCATTAAGCACTTAACAATGTTATAAGTTGCAATGAAACCACCTCTCATTTAAGTCCAGAGAACATAGGTCCTTAATACTGGATCTCACCAGCTCTCAACCAAACTATCCCTTGGCAGAGTGGGGTCTGACGTTACTGGTAATCTTTTTTGGGGTGGTGCAGAGGGTAACAATATCATTGCAATTCTCCTTTATTTATCCAAGCATTTCAGGAGAGAGTTTAGACCAGGCTGAGTCAGACATGTTAAAGTTGCCCTGTGTGTTGGCAGCTGGGAGCTTAGCCAGTATCTCCAGCAGTGGCTCGCTACAGCCATGGGAGCAGGAGCCCTCACAGCCACCATGGATAGAATCCCTCCCTGACTATTGCTGGTGCTGGGAGAGCTGTCAACTGAGGTCTGCCCTGCTGGAAAGCACTTCTGGTCTACATCTGAGTTTCTAATGACAGATGTTTTTGTTCTTGTATTTAGGTTTGAACGAACTGATTACAGTGGTGAAGAAAGCTGTGCAGAGTGTGATTGGAAGGTAAATATAATGGCGCCTGGCCATATTCCGCTTCTGTGCCCAAACAGGATGGAGTCACAAATCTCGTGCTCTGATTTAAGCAGTTTCCACGTTGTCCTGCATTTACAAAAGACTTGAACGACAGAACTTGTATTTAAATGTCACCTGTCACAACATTGGGATATTCCAAGCCTTTTACAGCCAATGAAGTGTGGTCATTGCTGTAATGTGAGAAATGCAGCAGCCACTTTAACATGCAGCAAGCTCTTACACAGCAATGAGATAATGACCAGATAGTATGTTTTTGTATGTTGTTTGAGCTAAACATTGGCCCAGGACACCAGGGGAAAACTCCAATGCTCTTCTGCAAAATAGTGACATTGGATCTTTTACATGGACCTAAGGGGATAGATAGGGATTTGGTTTAACGTCTCATCTGAAAGACAGTATCTCCGCAGTGGAGTGTCTGCTTTGATGCTGTGCTCAAACCTCTGGACTGGCACCTAAAGACACAGCCTTGTAACTCTGGGATGAGAGCCCTACCCACAGAGCCACGGCCAATGAAATAGGAAGTCTCAAAGGCCAATCTGATTTTTTGTGATGTTGGGAAGGATACCAGAGACGTTGGATTAATCTGCTGCATCATTCAATCCCAAACTGGCTGATAAATCACAACCTGCTGAAAGTTGATTTCGAAAGTACCTGGATGTTCAGATAAGATTTCGCAAACATTACAATTCCACTAGCTTTCCCTTGTTTGAAAAGGAGAGTCACAGCAGCCTAGATGTCCTGGTTGCTGTTATTTTAATGTCAGTTTTAATTTAGATAGGCTGAGAGTGATATATAATGTTGCTCGACAAGGATATAAAAGGACCTGGGGTCAAGACAGGTGGGTGGAGTTTAAGCTACAGAGCAGCCAAGATCACGGTGAACGGCAGAACGGCCACAATGGGCAGAATGGCCTCCTGTGATGACGCAGTGCTTTAGATTTTCACCTTTCTTTCCAGACCATTGAGCATCACCTGACTCAGACAAGGAGGGAAAATCCAGCAGACATTGGGTTGCCAACTCTGCTGGATTGTCCCCTGGCACATCCAGGAGCTGAACATTAATCTAATGGACAGTGCTGCGAGCAAAATTATGGGGACATTTTAAAGAAGTGTTTTTCCTTTGAACATTTTTGTTTTGTCAGTTGTAAATGTATTGAAGTTAGAGAGAATAAAGACTGTTTAACTGAATAGGGCTAATGGAAGAGTCGGGTCATGTGGTGCAACCTCCAGGAATATGTCCAGCCAGAATTGGCAACCTGTAATGGAAATCAAAGATCTCCCTTGCTATTAAGTTTTTTTTCAGTAGTCTGTTCATGATTTTCCCTCTCCAATAGACAGTTGTATTTGCACACATCCTGTGGTCTTTCTAAATATACATATACTCACGGGAGTACAGATACATAAATCATTAAAAGTGGCAACATAAGGTAAGAAGGCCATACAAAAAAACAAAGCACTGTGTTAATTTCTATGGTGATATATTGAAAGGCAGCAAAGTTGTGCTAAACTTTTAGAGAAACCTGTTTAGACCACGGGCAGGGCCCCTCCCACCAGTGGGATTTTCCCGCCCTGCCGAGGCCAATGGATTTTTGAACAGCTCGCCACATTTTCCAACCTGTTCCCACTGCGACGGGGCCAGGAAATTCCACCCTTGGAGTACTGTGCACAGCCCTGGTCTCCGTGTTTTATAGAAAGGATATCGAGGCACTGGAGAAGGTGCACAAAATATTTTCAGGATACCAGAATTGAGAGGGTCTAGCTGTCAGGAAAGACTGAACAGGCTAAAGCTCTCCTCTCCAGGAAGAAGGTGGAGGGCCAACCTGATAGAGGCCTTTAAAATTATGAAAGGGCTCGATAGGAAAGGCATAAAGATGCTACCGCTTGTGAGGCAGACCTAAACTAGGGGTTGTAAAGAATTTTTAAATTTATTCGTTCATGGGATGGGGGCATCACTGGCAAGGCCAGCATCTGTTGCTCATCCCTAATTGCTCTTGAAATAAGTGTCTTGCTAAGCTATTTCAGAGGGCAGTTAAGTGTCAATGACATTGCTGTGGAGTCACATGTAGACCAGACCGGGTAACGACAGCTGATTTCCTTCCCTAAAGGGCATTATTGAACCAGGTGGGGTTTCTTTTTTTAAGACAATCAATGAAAGTTTCCTGGTCACCGTTACTGAGATTAGCTTGCAATTCCAGATTTTTTTTATTACTTGACTTTCAAATTCCACCAGCTGCCATGGATTTGAACCCATGAGGATTAATTAGCCTTTGTCTCTGGATGACTAGTCCAGTTACACTATCACGACACCACCATCTCCCCTTGAAATTCACTGGGGGATTCAGGGGAAACTTTGTAACACAAAGAGGCGAGACCACAGGGAGTGGTCGAGGTGAATTGTCCTAATGCATTTAAAGGGAAGCTGGATAAACCCACGTGGGTGATGGAAAGACAGATCAGCCATGACCTTACTGAATGGCGGAACAGACTTGAAAGGCCAAATGACCCATTCCAGCTCCTAATTTCTATGTTCCTAAAGAAATAGAAGGTATATTCAAAGACTGAAATGAAGAGGGTTGGAGCATAAACACCCGTTTCTGTGCTGTAAAGACGTTGTGAGTCTATGTAATACACCTGCATGTAGTTCTTTGTGAGCTGTGTGTTGTACATGTGGCACTGCCCGAGTTCTAATGCCCACTTTGTTTCTCCACACAGTGTGTCGCTGAAGCAGTGCGTGTCACTGCAGGAGCTCGAACGGTATCTGGGTGAAATCCGGCAGGTGGTAGAGCACCGCGGTCAGCCTGGTGAGCTGGAAACAGGCACCACCGGCTCCCCGCTGTGTTGGTATTTAATTCCCAATGAGGAGAGCACCTTAGCCTCCCAGGTACGGTTTGACTCTGTAAATGAGCACCAACGCCAATCGGGTACTGATCAGGGCAGCTTGCTGCAAGACCGCTGTCTATTTCCTCAGCCATTCTCCTCCCTCGTTAGCTCTTTGCTAGGGCACAGCCCTCTAGTCCATCACTTGACCTGCTATTGCGCATTTGTCAGCCTCAGTGGCCGGTCGTCAGAAGGCTGTTCCACTGCATAAACCTCGCTGCGGACTTGCAGCCCACCATTAGCTTCTGGCCCGACTTGATTGGATAGCAGTCAAAAGTGGGAACCCTAGCCAGTTCGCCTCTTCCTAATCCGGACAACCTAACATCGGACTCTGTACAGACTGACCGAGGATGGAAGCTGAGTCCTTCTCGGCCTATGTGAGTCAGCTCCGCTCTGGGCAGTGCCATTAACATTTTATCACAAAGACACTTACTTATTCCCTTTAACTGACATCTCAGCGTCCAGTATTCCACGGGCGGGTGGCCTCTTCCTTTATCTCGACCCTGAAACCAGCTATAAGGAACAGCTGGAGAGTCACCTTTGGCTGTCTCCTCCTGGTCCCTAGCATCATTTGCTCCTCGGCTCTCCCCTTGAGCTGGAAAACCATTTGGTTTGGGCCTATGTCCTGCCAACTCTGCTGCTGTGCATTGGCACTGGGAGCTGGCAGTACGGTTTTATACAAACCAACAACGCAGCTTCATCGGCACCCAAACTCTCATTCCTCAGGGGCATGCTGTCTGGCACTCGCTATGAGAGAAGGTAGCCTTCTGGCTCAGTGTGAATCCACATCACATTCTCTCTACTGTCCTCTTCAGCCAAGACAGCCTAACCCGCAACAGTTTCAAGACCCCATCATCAATTCAACAATTAGTTTTCTTGAGAGTGAGGGAAGCCAAGATATGGCTTTCCTTCTTAGTAGTATCCCCCAATTCTTGTTTCTCACAACAAGACCAGGACCAAGAAGCATTATATAGAGAAGTGATAGCCAAAGGAATTGGGAGAGCAGGTGATTAGCAGATGGAAAAAAATGCCACTGGCTCTTTAGCATCAGTCCCAAGAACCCCATTTCCTACTAGCTAATCCCATTCACACGTACTGCATCTGCCATCAGTACAGGCCAGGGAGCAGCTTGGCAGCCTGCCTCCAAAGCCAGGGTAGGTTTGTGCTAAGGCGCGGAGTCTAATATGAGATCAGTCGCTGAAACTTCTATAATTTTTTTTCCCCACAGGCCTGTGGTTTGACAGAGAAAGATGTAACCACGCTGAAACTTCTAAATGAAACTAGAGATATGCTGGAAAGGTCTGTATGAGAGATGGCTGAGGAAGCTAAATTCAGTTTCCACTCCGACAGCGTAGCGTTTTCTCAGCTGTTGAAGTCTGACCAGGACATTGGGATTGGGACCAGCGCGAGAGTAGCGTTCTCGTTAATTAGAGACTGCAGGGTTACCTGATGGTGGTAGGGAGGCATACCAGGTTTCTGCTTACCCTGCCTTACACTGCAGATGGGGATTTTCAATGGAAGTGAATCAGCAGTGGATCAGTGCCCTATCTCCTGCTATGATGCCATGACGGAGAGACACAGCCCAGCCTGTTTTAAGTTAGCCGAGTTCCACTGGTACGTGACTAAGATCACATTCAAATCGAGGTCATGTAAATTGAGCTGACACTGTCTCTCCAGGCTTCTATCTGGAGAATGATCACTTGGGCATGACACAAGAGGGCAACTGATCCTGGCCAAACTAATCAAAGCAGCAGCATGGATAAACCATAATAAGCACTAATCACTAACGTTACAACCAGGTGAGGAGGGGGCTTTATTCAGCCTCGGTTCATCACAACAAAGATTTTTTTCAATTTCTCTTTCCCTTGGATGCTTTTTACTTTTTAATAAGGAGCCAATCAAACCAGGTTTTCTTGAGTCAAAGAAAGACCGAATTTAGTAACTAGTAAACCTGAAGAAAATAATAAAAGACACAACAATACACAGCTATCAGAAGCAAGAAATGTTCAATTTACGAGTCCAAATAAAAGTTAAAAGAATATGCAATTAAGTCCTTTGCTTGTCCTTGAGGCGTAGATTGTTGAATATTATGGCTGTTTGAAGTTAGCTGGTTCCCTTTAATATCCAGGTGTTGAAGTCCAGGTAGCTGCACTTTGCTGGAGACAGTTTCCTTCCTTTTAATTCCGTGATCCGTCTCCCAGAAATCAATTGGTTTTTCCTGAGGTTCTTTTCAATAGACAATCGCTATCTCTTGGGTTGGATTTTCATACTGTAGAGATAGGGCTTTTCTTAATTTAAGAGAGAGATTCTCCCTTCAGGTTTTCCAAATGACTACGATGACTTCCCTTTGTGTCTAGCTTAACAAAAACAGTTCTTAAAAACCTCCTGTCTGTATATTCCCAAAAAGGAATTCAATTAACATGTCTTGCAGCCATTGTTATTGAACAAGTAATCACACCTTGATCTTTCATCTCAGAAACTTTTGACACATTTCAAGATAGTAGAAACCAACAGGATTAGGTTATTTTGTTAAAAGCAAAATATTGCGGATGCTGGAAATCTTGAACAAAAACAAAAATACCTGGAAAGGCTCAGCGGGTCTGACAGCATCTGCGCAGAGGGACACAGTTAACGTTTCGAGTCTGAATGACTCTTCATCAGAAGGTTATTTTGTCCTCTGCAGGGAGGGTTTGAGTTTCTGTTGGGTGTATCTGGCTGGTTAGCAGTTCACATTGCCTTTACTGTTGATTAAAATTCAGCACTTTGCATTTTTAATCCCTTCCTTAGAGTGTTGGGTTTGAGGTCTGTCGGTTTCCTGTGAAATTCCTCTTTTCACAGTTCCTTTCAGAGAGGGTTCTTGTTTGCTTTTCTGATCTTCACCTTGGAAGGTGGCCTCACATTTTATAGCAGTTTGCTGTCTCATTTTTTAAAGTACCAAATTTCCAGTCAGTTGAAAGTATTTTTTAAAGTCATTTTTCAAAAATAAAGAGGCACTTCTGTGGCACTAACCAGCCCCCAATTAACTGGTAAATTAATGGCCCTGCACTGTAAGTAACAAATATTTTTTATCGTCATAGTTTTAATAATGTAACCCATTCTTACGTGTATGCTATCAGGTTAAACTCTATACCCTTTCTAACTGAGGTGCTTCCAGATGAGCAGTGCTGCTGAGAAAGGCAGGAAGCAGGGAAATTTAGCTGAATTACTGTCCGGATAGTAACTGAGCTGAATTTCATCCCGCTTGGCTCACACTAAGCTGAGCAGCGATAACCTCTTCCACTTTCTATTGCTCACCTTCATGTTAATGCTAACAAACTGAATAAAAACTAAAACTAAATATGATTGTTAACTATCTGTTACTTTGTACAAATGTTACAGTCCAGACTTCAACACGGTTTTAAATTCCTGCCTGAATCGGGGATTTAGCCGACTGCTGGACAACATGGCAGAGTTCTTCAAGCCAACAGAACAGGAAATGATTCAAAACGGGAAGATCAACAGGTCAGTGCCTCCCCCGTTGCAGCACAGTGCGCCATTCGGGAGGTGAGAGCAGGAGAAATGTGGCTGGAGCTACTGGTACACAGAAACCTTGCTTTAGTTTAGATTACAAAAACAAAGCAGTTGTGCTGAACCTTTTATAAATCACCGGGCTGGCCTCAGTTGCAGTATCGTGTCTGTTCCTGGGCACCACACTTTAGGAAGAATGTCAAGGCCTTGGCGAGGGGGGCAGAGATTTACTGGAATGACACCAGGGATGAAGGTCTTCAGTTCTGTGGAGGGACTGGAGAAACTGGGATCGTTCTCCTTGGAGCAAGGAAAGTTAAGAGGATATTTACTAGAGTGTTAAAACTTGTGAGGGGTTTTGAAAAATTAAATAGGGGCGGATTATTTCCACTGGCAGGAGGATCAGTAACCTGAGGGCACCAGCTTTAAGATAACTGGCAAAAGAACTAGAGGGGAGATGAGAAATGTTTTTAACCTTATGATCTGGAATGCATTGCCTGAAAGGGTGCTGGAAGCAGATTTCTTCCCTTTCAAAAGGGAATTTTGTATTTTATTCATTCATGGGATGTGGGCGGAGTTGACTTGGCCAACATTTACTGCCCATCCCTAATTGGAATTCGCTAACTACTTGCAAAGGAAACATTTTCAGGTTGGCAAGGTATTGAATAGCTCATTGAAAGAGCTGGCACAGGCACAATGGGCCAAGTGGCCTCCTCCTTTGCTGTACAATTTTATGAGTTACTTGATTAATCTGGTAATCTTGAGAGGATAGTTTGATTAAAGTTTTTCAAGGAAAGAGATGGAAATGAACGTACCTGCTGGCACAGCCTCCCTCGGATCGACAGGAGCAGTGGTCTTGATGGTCACACATCTGAAACCTCCCCTGACAGCAGACAGCTGCACCCTGCCGAGTCCTGCCAGGGCCAGAACCCAGCCCTGCGGCAGAGTCCCACCCTGCTGCAGGTATGTGCCGAGCGAGAAGGGTCTATTTAACCAATCGCTCGGCAACGCGGCACTGTTCTTCGAAGTGTCAAAACCAGACTTGCCTCACGCAGGAGAAATCCATTTGGCCAGTCCCCAAACCTCTGCCTTTCCCACCTCTCATTCACCATCCCCTGCCAAACTTAACCACCAGTGCCGCAACAACAAAAGCTCAACACGGCGGCTGCTGTAAACCTGAATTAAAGACAGAAAAATGCTGGGAATACTCGGCAGCATTCGCAGAGAGAGAAACCTAGTTTAGGTTTCAGCCACAGATGCTGCCTGACCTGCCGCGTATTTCCAGCATTTTCAGTTATTTCAGATTTCCAACATGCTCAGTACTTTGCTTTTGGACAAGAGTATCTAGTTGTTTTTCCCAATACACCCAGCTCCAGCCCAGCACTCTACGCCATACATGCACCATCCTCTATCTAACCCCATAATCACCTTCACGCTTCTAAGATTTGGGTTTGTGATTCTACACTTTGTCATCATCAATACCTCAGATGATCTCCCAGGTCTCCTGGAACTCGGCTGTAAAAGGGGGATTTTGTTTTTGGCTGGTTGAGGATTAGTATTATTGGTGGCACTGACAAGCTTCTGCAGGTTTTAGATTGCATTCTTTATAAGGGGCAGTCCTTAATGATTCTGATATTCTGGGATGGTATGCCCTAGAGCAGTAGGCTTGGACCGATTATGCCCCTATATGTGACTTAACTGGGCTGAGAGACAGGTCTGAGAATTCCTCACTTACACTTCTTGCGCTTATCGCACAGTCAGGTCCACTGCCAGAATCAGTTTAATCAACAACCAATTTCCTCTCTTGTTTCATGTTCATTCTTTTGTCGCCCTGGCAGCTTGTCCAACGTTAGACTGCCCCTCGCTAAAATCATCCCGATTATTAATGGGCAGATACATTCGACCTGCAGTGATACACCCAGTCATTTTGTCCAGGTGAGTGTTAGTCATTTTGTAGATGCAGTTCCCCTGCTCCCTGTATTCTCACCAAGCTACAATCGTTTTCCTGATATTCTCACTGTGTCACAATTTTTTCCCCGATATTCTCACTGCGTTACAATTGTTTCCCCGATATTCTCACTGCGTTACAATCAGTTCCCTGATATTCTCACTGTGTTACAATTGTTTCCCCGATATTCTCACTGCGTTACAATTGTTTCCCTGATATTCTCACTGCGTTACAATCAGTTCCCCGATATTCTCACTGTGTTACAATTGTTTCCCCGATATTCTCACTGCGTTACAATTGTTTCCCTGATCTTCTCACTGCATTACAATCAGTTCCCCGATATTCTCACTGTGTTACAGTTGTTTCCCCAATATTCTCACTGCGTTACAATTGTTTCCCCGATATTCTCACTGCGTTACAATTGTTTCCCTGATATTCTCACTGCATTATAATCAGTTCCCTGACATTCTCACTGTTACAATTGTTTCCCCAATATTCTCACTGCGTTACAATTGTTTCCCCGATATTCTCACTGCGTTACAATTGTTTCCCCGATATTCTCACTGCATTACAATCAGTTCCCTGACATTCTCACTGCGTTACAATCAGTTCCCCGATATTCTCACTGCGTTACAATCATTTCCCCGATATTCTCACTGCGTTACAATTGTTTCCCTGATATTCTCACTGCGTTACAATCGGTTCCCCAATATCCTCACTGCGTTACAATCTTTTCTCCGATATTCTCACAGCATCACAAATCGGTTCCCCGATATTCTCACTGTGTTACAATCTTTTCCTCGATATTCTCACTGTGTTACAATCTTTTCCCCAATATTCTCACAGCATCACAAATTGGTTCCCTGATATTCTCACTGTGTTACAATCGGCTCCCTGATATTCTCACTGTGTTACAATTGTTTCCCTGATATTCTCACTGCATTACAATCGGTTCCCGACATTCTCATTGCGTTACAATCGGTTCCCCAATATTCTCACCGCGCTACAATCTTTTCTCCGATATTCTCATAGCATCACAAATCGGTTCCCTGATATTCTCACTGTGTTACAATCTTTTCCCCGATATTCTCACTGTGTTACAATCTTTCCCCCGATATTCTCACTGTTACAATCGGTTCCCCGATATTCTCACTGCGTTACACTCTTTTCTCCGATATTCTCACAGCATCACAAATTGGCTCCCTGATATTCTCACTGTGTTACAATTGTTTCCCCGATTTTCTCACTGCGTTACAATCGCTTCCCGACATTCTCATTGCGTTACAATCGGTTCCCAACATTCTCATTGCATTACAATCGGTTCCCCGATATTCTCACTGCATTACAATCGGTTCCCGACATTCTCATTGCATTACAATCGGTTCCCCGATATTCTCACTGCATTACAATCGGTTCCCGACATTCTCATTGCGTTACAATCAGTTCCCCAATATTCTCACTGTGTTACAATTGTTTGCCCGATATTCTCACCGCGCTACAATCATTTCCCTGATTTCCCATCATCTCTAATTCATTATTTCCTGGATCTCGAAAATTCTAGAACTTCTTACCTCCTGCTCCCCTTTCTCCTACAATCTACAGGTTACAACCTTGGTGTCACTTAAACATTATTCCTCAGCTTGTTTTGTCATCTTTCTTACTCTTTTCGGCCAAGGTTGTAACTTCCGCTGTTTGTCATGGCCTTTGCCTGTGATTCCTGTTTTTAAGGTCAAGTCTTTTCTATTTGATATGACCTAGATCTTGCCCTCTGTTTGAATTCCCACTGATCTACCATGCTTGGGCCAGTTGTTGTCTATCGCACAGCATTGGATCAAAGCTCCGCTCTGTGGCACTCTAAATTAAAGCTCTGGTGCTGATTGACCACCACATTGAAGAGTCAGAAACCATATATGTTAATGTGCAAAAACCTGGAACAAACAAGCAAGATGAAATTGGAGCCTATACCTGATACCTACTTGCTGTAGAAAGAGAATAGGCCACCTCCACCCCAATCCTTTTCCCTTTCTCTCGAGTGGAACTGCGTTATCTTTCCATTCCCTCATGTCTCCAATTTGAAATTCTCATTTTTGCATTCAGATCTCTTCGTGGCTTTGCCTCCTCCCAATCTGTGTAAGCTCCTCCAGCCCTATAACCCTTCCCCCATGGATTCTTTATTTCTTCAATTCTGACCTCTTCTGCATTCCCCCACCCCCACCTTTGTTCCATTATTGGAGACTGTGTCTTCAGCCACCTTGGACCCATGATATAGAATTATCTCCATCCTCTCTCCTTTAAAAGTCACCCCTTTGACCCAGCATTAGGGCATCCCTCCTAATTGCTCCTCTTGCCTGACCTCTGCACCTGATTGTTCCCCCTTGAAAGGACACTGGGGCGGTTTTCAATGTTAAAGGTGGGGGTGCAGCAGGGGTTGCTGTATAAATGAACGCTGTCGCTGACTCTGCTTTCATTGCTGCCCAGGACCTGCTGCTGATGGACCAGGTGAAGGACTTTGCTGCCAATGTCTACGAAGCATTCAGCTCCCCTCACCAGCTGGAGAAGTGACCCTCAGCAAGCAGCTGTCAACACAGCGAGGGATGGCCAGCCAGACCCAGCCTCACCCCTGGCCTGAGATGACTGGAAGTGCTTCCTCTCAGTCCTGCGACATTCTGGTGACGCAGGCAGCAGGGCCTGTACTTGCCACACTGTTACTAACAGCTCTGTGGCGTTAACCTTTTCTGAATCTTTACAGTCATGATTACATTAATCTGCCTGTAACTATTTTGTATCATACTGTTATTTGTACCACTGTATTGTAGATTATAATCTGCGTGCAACTGGATCCAGGATTCTCCAGGTAGTGTAGGTATATATTTTTACTGCAGTATGTTCCAGCTCAGAATCAAACCGAATAAGTAAATAGTAATATATGTTGCAAGCTGGCATCTTTTCCTTTGATGTTATTAGTTTGGTTTCCTTGCTGCTGAAACCTACTGGTTTAGTATTGTCTTGTATATTATTAAAAGAATATCACACTAAGGCCAATTTTTTGACTAGGTTGTCTTAGTTTGCACATACAGGCGGTAGAATTTACAGGCAATAAAGAGGCGCAGGAAAGGGGCTTCAGTTATATTGGAGAAGCTGGGGCTGTTCTCCTTGGAGAAGAGAAGGTTGAGGGGAGATTTGAAAGAAGTGTTCAAAATCATGAGGGGCCTGGATAGAGGAGATAGGGAGAAACTGTTCCCATTGGCAGAAGGGTTGAGAACTAGAGGACGCTGATTTAAGGTGATTGGCAAAAGAACCAAAGGCAGCATGAGGAGTGGTTAGGATATAGAATGCACTGCTTGACAGTGCAAAGGGAGGCAGATTAAATTGTGCCTTTCAAAGTGGAATTGGATAAGCACCTGAAGAGAGAAAAAAAATTGCCAGACTACAGGGAAAGGGCAGGTGAGTGGGACTAGCTAAGTCACACTTCCAGATCCTAACCATGCGCTGCCTAAGAACTTTTTTCCTCATCTCACTTTTTTTGGATATTTTGTCAATCACCTTTAGTCATTCCTGAATGGCCTGGATGTAATTTTGAGGTTAGGACTCCCTCATTCTTGATTCCTCTGCCAGACAAAATGGTTCTTCTTTATCTACCCTTTTGAATTATTTTAATATTTTAAACTTGTCAATCAGATCATTCCCCGATCTTTTATACTCAAGAGAATACAAGCTTATACAACCAGTTTTCGCAATTTAACCCCCTAAGCTCCGGTAGCATTCTAGCTACCGTAGCTAACATATCCTTCCTGAGGTGTGGTGTCCTCAACTGAACACAGTTCTCCTGATGGGGTCAAGTCAAAGTTTGAAACAAGTGATCTAATAAGATCTACTTATTGACTGACATGCCAGCACAAGAATATGAGAAATAGGAACAGGAGTAGGCCATTCGGTCCCTCAAGCCTGCTCCGCCATTTGATAAGATCATGGTTGATCTGATTGTGACATCAACTCCATTTTTCTGTCTATTCCCACCATCCTTGACTCCCTTGTCGATCAAAAACCTGTCTAACTCAGCATTGAATATATTCAGTGACCCAGCCTCTACAGCTTTTTACAGTAAAGAACTCCACAGACTACCGACCCTCTGAGATAAAACGTTTCACCTCACCTCAGTCTTAAATGGGAGACCTTTAATTTTTAAACTGTGCCCCCCTAGTTCTGCCCTTCCCCACAAGGGGAAAAATCCCCCCAGCATCAACCCTGTCAAACCCGCTCAATAAAATGGCCTCTCGTTCTTCTAAACTCTAAGGGGCATAACGCCAATGCCTAACCTGCTCAACCCTTCCTCATAAGTTAACCCCTTCATCCCAAGAATCAGTCAAGTTAACCCTTTTTGAGCTACTTCTAATACAATTGTATCCTTAAATGAGACCAAAACTACACGGTACTCCAGATGAGGTCTCACTAAGACCTAGTACATCTGTAACAACACTTCCCTACTTTGATATTTGATTCCCCTTGCTATAAATAAAAACGTTCCATTTGCCTTCCAAATTACTTGCTCTAGGTCTCTCTCTGCAACACAGAGTTGTGCAATCTCTCTCCATTCAAATAATATTCTGTTTTTCAATTCTTCCTGTCAAGTTAGACAAGTTCACCTTTTCCCATATTTGCTATAGATGGGAGCAATTGTGAACTTATATCTTCCTGTCTGTGTTTTCTTTTATTCAATAATGGGATGTGGACGTTGCTGACTAGGCCATCGTTTATTGCTGATCCCCAATCGCCCTTGAGAAGGTGGTGGTGAGCTGCCTTCTTGAACCGCTGCAGCCCATGTGGTGTAGGTACACTCGCAGTGCTGTTAGGGAGGGAGTGCCAGGATTTTGAACCAGCAACAGTGAAGGAACGGCGATATATTTCCAAGTCAGGATGGTGGATGGCTTAGAGGAACTTCCAGGTGGTTGTGTTCCCATGCGTCTGGTGCCCTTGTCCTTCTAGACGGCAGTGGGTTTGCAAGGTGCTGCCTAAGGAGCTTTGGTGAGTTTCTGCAGTGCATCTTGTAGATGGTACACACTGTTGCCACTGTATGTTGGTGATGGAAGTAATAAATGTTTGTGGAAAGGGTGCCAATGAAGTGGGCAGCTTTGCCCTGGATGGTGTCGAGTGTTGCGGGAGCTGCACTCATTCAGGTAAGTGAAAAGTATTCCATCACATTCCTGACTTGTGCCTTGTAGATTGTGGACAGGCTTTGGTGAGCCAGGGGGTGAGTTACTCACTGCAGGACTCCGAGCCTCTGACCTGCTCTTGTAGCCACAGTATTTATATGGCTAGTCCAGTTCAGTTTCTGGTCAACGGACCCCCAGGATGTTGATAGGGGGTTTCAGCGACGGTAATGCCATTAAATGTCACTTGCCACTTGTCAGCCCAGGCCTGGATATTGCCTGGCCATGTTGCATTTGGACATGGACTGCTTTAGTATCTGAGGAGTTGCGAATGATGCTGAACATTGTGCAATCATCAGCGAGCGTCCCCATTTCTGACCTTATGATGGAAGGAGGGTCATTGATGATGCAGCTGAAGATGGTTGGGCCGAGGACACTACCCTGGGGAACTTCTGTAGTGATGTCCTGGAACTGAGATGATTGACCTTCAACAACCACAACCATTTTCCATTTTGCTAGGTATGACTTCAACCAGTGGAGAGTCTTCCACCAATTCCCATTGACTTCAGTTTTGCTAGGGGTCCTTGATGCCATGCTCAGTTAAATGTTGCCTTCATGTCAAGGGCAGTCACTCTCACCTCCTCCCTGGATTTCAGTTCTTTTGTCCATGTTTGAACCAAGGCTGTAATGAGGTCAGGAGCTGAATGACCCTGGCAGAACCCACACGGAGTATCAGTAAGCAGGTTATTGCTAAGCAAGTGCCACTTGATAGCAGATGATGACCTTTTCCATTACTGAAAATCAAGAGTCAACTGATGAGTGGTAATTGGCCGGGTTGGATTCGCCCTGTATTTTTTTTCTGTGTGTACAGGACATACCTGTATATTCCAAATTGCTGGTTAGATGCCAGTGTTGTAGCTATACTGGAAATCTTGGTTAGGGGCGTAGCAATTGTGGAGCACAAGTCTTAAGTACTATTGCCAGAATGTTGCCAGGGCTCATTGCTTTTGCAGTATCCAATGCCTAAAGCCATTTCTTGATATCACGTGGAGTGAATTGAATTGGTTGAAGACTGGCATCTGTGATGCTGTGGACCTCCGGAGGAGGCCGAGATGGATCATCCACTCAGCACTTCTGGCTGAAGATTGTTGCAAATGCTTCAGCCTTATCTTCTGCATTGATGTGCTGGGCTCCCCCATCATTGAGGATGATGATATTTGTGGACCCTTCTTCTCCAATGAGTTGTTTAATTGTCCACCACCATTGATGTGGCAGGTCTGCACAGCTTAGATCTGATCTATTGGTTATAGACTTGCTTAGCTCTGTCTATCACTTGCTGCTTATGCTGTTTGGCATGTAAGTAATCCTGTGTTGTAGCTTCAGGTTGACACCTCATTTTTAAATATGCCTGGTGCTGCTCCTGGCATACCCTCCTGCACTCTTCATTGAACCAGGGTTGATCCCCTAGCTTGGTGGTAAAGGTAGAGTGGGGGCTATGCTGGGCCATGAGGTTACAGATTATAGTCGAGTACAATTCTGCTACTGATGGCCCACAGCACCTCATGGTTGCCCAGCCTTGAGTTGCTAGATCTGTTTGAAATCTATCCCATTTAGCACGGTAGTAGTACCACACAGTGCAGTATGTAGGTCACTGATTGCGACATGAGAGGCATGGTATGCTGCAAGAACAGACATTAGCCTTTGTTGAGGCATTGCTCTCTATTCACAACAGTTTACATGTTTGAATGAACAAACATGTACTAGGAAACCGAATCTAATGAGGCTATCTCACATTCATCCCAACCTATTTTATAAATAAAACCAGTGTCCTCTTTAGCTTCAGGTGAAGGAGTTGGAACACCTTGCTGAAGTCAGTGCTCAGCAATGTTGGTGTGGCTTTAAAGAGAATGTATCAACATCCCTTTGCCTTGTTGCGTCAACCACTATTGAAGCCCTGCTCCTGCGGATCCAACTCCAGTGGAAGGGCCATTGCGCCCAGATGCCTGAAAACTGCCTCCCTCAGCAGGTTCTCTTCTCACAGCTCTCCCCTGGCCAACGCTCAAAGAGCAACCAAAGGAAAAGTATAAGGAGACACTCAAGATCCCACTAAAGCACAGCGGCATGAACACCACTGACTGGGAGGAGAATGCTGCCGATCGCTTGGCATGGCACCACCTGGTCCATCAAGGCGCAAGCGACTCCATAGCGAGGCAGAACGGTGGTGGCAGAGGGAGGAGAAGGAAGCCAACCCGGGCCTGCGATTTACATCCCCCCCCCCACCTCCCCCCACTGCGCAACAACGTGTCTCCACTGCAGAAAAACATGTGGATCCAGAATTGGGCTCCTCGGTCATCTGAAGTCTCACCAAGACTGACGGACATCATCCTCGATTCTGAGAGACTGCTGATGATGACGAAACTGGAAATCAAATTCAACTGGGGTCATTTTAACTTTACGCAGTGGGAATGAATAAGTGTGATTGAGTTGGTTGCCTATTATACACCCCACTTTACTTTCTTTCCACTTGAAGGCTGGTCCCTTCCAATTCTGGCCTCTTGCACATTCCCCGTTCCCTGATTTTAATTTCACCACCATTGGGGATTGTGCCTGCAGCTGGGTGGGCTCTAAGCCCTGGAATTAAACCTCTCCACCTCCTTTATGTCACTGCTTAAAACCTACCCTTGACCAGGCCTTCGATTACCAGCCCTAATACCTCCTTGTGTGGCTCCATGTCAAATTTTGTCTGATAATTGCTTCTGTGAAGCAATTGGGACGTTTCATTGCATTAAAGGCAATACATCAATGCAAGTTGTCGCAGTGATGTATAACAGGCAGCTAATCCAATATTACTCAACGTTCATATCCATTCCCCATCTGCCACCCGACTATCCACTTGTTTCATCCTTCCCGATTCTGTCATATTGTAAAGCAACTTTATTTCCCCTCTTGAGTAGCCTGAACGTGAGTGAATTCGCACACTTCTGGCCTGTAGAGATGCTCTTTGTCGGCAGCAACTCTTCTGGGGCTTTGATGCATTGACTGTCAAAAGGAACCACCCTTGAACCCAGATGACAAGGGGACTGGGCGGTGCAGTTGGTTAGGCACTGACCTTTTCCCTCAGGGGAACTGACTTTATATCCCACCCTGGCTAATGGGACGTGCAGAATCTTCCCGGTCCCACTGAGGTGGGTTTGAAGGTTGGGCCAGGAGCAAGCTGGAAGATTGGAGTGTCAGACCGGCGCCTGATGTGTCTCCACCTCCAGTCTGAGGATAAGGGGCCAATTATTTAGGGCTCAGATGAGCAAAAATTACTTCTCTCAAAGGGTTGTGAGTTTTTTGGAATCCTTTACCCCAGAGGGTTGTGGATGCTCCATAGTTGAACACATTTAAGGCTGGGATAGGCAGATTTTTGATATCTCAGGGATCTGGGGAGTGGGTGGGAAAATGGAGTTGAAATCCAAGGTCAAGCATGATCATTTTCATGGCGGAGCAGACTCGATGGGCCGTGTGGTCCCCTCATGCTCCTATTTCTTGTGTTCTTGTAGCCCTGCAAGTGCCCCATCCAGCTTCCCTCATTACCCCTGGCTTTGTGAAAGCCTCCTTGCCTCTGAACCCGAAGCTCATGTGTTCAAACTCAATCTCGACGACATTTAATCTAGGTCGACATTGCGGTCCTGGATGATCAGCCAGTCCTCTCAGTTGACAGGAAAGATCCCAGCACACCAATCCAACAGGAGTTGCTGAATTCTCTCTGGTGCCTTGGCCAACATTGATCCCTTAACCAAAATCACTTGCCATTATATGAACCATTGTTTCAGTGCTGTTTGCGGGATCCGTTTGTGTATCAAACTCTGGATAATTAGGGGATGGGTAATTAATACTGGCCCTGCCAGCGATGCCCACATCACAAGAATGAATAAGAAAGAAGAGGGCAGTTAGTATCGCCCTGTGGGCAGGACACATGTCCTGGTCATGCAGGTTCTCATTTCTTCCTCATTGTTCGTCACTCTGCATACTGACACTGAATCAGGGCAGCACCAATTCACCTGACTCTGGTGGGTGTAATTTAAGAACTCGCTCATAAATACTAGGAGGAGTCAACTGTGAAGGAAAGGGACAGAACAAAAGTTGTACTTCGTTCAACTTTAATGTTCTTACCAAAAATTAAACCGTTCAAATGTGTTCATTAAAAAAAAAATTGGTAAGAACACAAGGGTGGAGAATGAGAGAAAGGTCATTCGGCCCAACAGACTCATTTGGGGCTGCTCAGGATTTGTTCTGCGCCCATCTACCTGACCCGGCCAGTCAATCCTAGAAGAAGGATTCTGCAAACTGCCTCAGCAAAAGGAAATCAAGCAGGACTGCAGAACATCTGCACCCATAGAAAAGAACTTGCATTTATGTAGCACCTTTCACAGCCCCAAGACCTCGCAAAGTGCCTTACAGCCAATGGAATACCTCTTTGAAGAGTACTCGTTGTAATATGGGAAATATGGCAGCTAATTTTAAATATCTCAAAACACTTAAATGAACTTCATAAAGGAATGTAAACATATATATTTGTCACAATTTTTAGGATATGTACATGCCTTTGTTTCTAAAGGTGCATTGAGAGGAATAGATTTCCTGACAATGTAAGCTCTGTGATAAGATTCACTTCCATATAAGTCATTGGTGCTTATTCCCACACTGCCGTCTGTGTGCGTTTCACTGAAAGGGGAGGAAGAAATGGTGGGCACAAGCATAATGGCCTACACTAAAGGAAACAAAACTACAACCCTGCACTCATCTCAGTAACTTCTTAATTCACTCTGGAGACTGAGAGGCTGCAACAGAGAAGGAGAGAAAATCAGAGAGGGTAAATTAGAGGAGAGAAAAAGGGCGATTGTGCCATAGATAGTGAACGTGTTCCATAGGAAGATAGATTGCAATAGAGAGAGAGTGAGAGCCAGAGAAAGAGAAAAATGGTGCCACAGAAGAAGGAGAGAGACAGAGAGTGCCAAACTGTATTGGAGAGAGAAACTGTACCATAGAGGGTGAGAAAGAGGGAGCCAGAGAGAGATGGCACAGAGATGCCATTGAGGGAGAGAGGGAGAGAGAGAGAGGAAGCCAGAGAGAGAGGGAAACTGTGCCATAGAGGAAGGGATAGAGCCAGAGAGAAAGAGAGAAACTGTACATTAGAGAGAGAGAAAGAGAGAGAGACTATAGAGAAACAGGTGGTTTCATAGAGGGTGTGGCAGAGTGAGAGAGAGCCTGCGTCATAGAGTTAGAGATTGGGACACTGTGCCAGAGAGAAGGTGTGCTACAGAGATTCTCCCACAAAGTGAGACAGCCTGTACTGCAGAGTGTGCCACTGTTAGCTTACATAACCGTGAGAGCAACACATCTCACTGGGACCTACACCATGACACCTCTTACCTGGACACTCTCAGTCTCTGTCCAGATGCTCCTCAGTCTTTTCTCCACCTGCAATGCCAGCAGGTAAGTCCCAGCTTAAAGTGGTACTGTTTAGAATAAAGTATTGCTGCTTTTTAAAATAATGCTTATATCTGTTTAACAGTTTAAGAGTAATTCCACCCTGCTATTCAAGCAGGCAGAGAATGAGGACAGAATCTGGAAGTACTTTTGCAATAACTTTTGGAAATTTCTGTTAAAATGTGTGTTGTCTACAGTTAGTGAACTGCGCAGTCAGTGTGAATGTTAATTAACTCCCATCTATTCCTGAAACTGTCAGAGACTGAATGGTCACTTTGTGTTTCTCCTGGAATGTAATTATCTAAATACCTGTCTGGATGGACAGTTTATTCCCTTTAATGTGCAATATAAGATTTCGGAAAATGATTCAAGTACTGCTCGCACCTGTCCCGTCTTTAGAAAGTTGTGTACTTTAAAATATTTTCTAACCATGCTTCTTGCCTACCTGTCTTGGTATTATGAAGAGATTAAGATTTATAATGTGCCTAATTGGACACCATAAAATATATAACAACGTTTGAAATAGAATAAATGTGTAAATGTTACATGTTTACATAGAGAAAGACAACTTGTGGATCTATCCACCTGATTAAAGAATGTGAGATTTTGTGTGTTGTGTGTGTAATATTTGTATCTAATAGATCTGTTTCTGTATTTCTCTGTTTCAATATTTTTCAATCATGAGGCTAAATTTTCCAAAACAATGCTCCATCTTTGCTGGTTTACTGTATCAACGTGAATATTACTATTTATATCACAACACGCTCGAAAACATTCATTAACGAACACAAACTGATCAGGTAACTACTCTGACACAAACAAGCAACTGGATATGTGCTCCCATGCGGAAAGGTGGAAAATGCTATCTAGATGTCCCTAGAAAACAGAATTCCACCTCCCATTGCCACTGACCCTTGCCACAATCACACAAAAGCAATTGTGCGATGGAATTAAGGAGAAAAGACACCATTCCGCAAATGATGCTTGCTTGAAGAGACTATGAGACAGCCCAATCCCCTACCTTATAAAACTCATAAATAGCAAGCGAATGATTGAGAATTTAATGAACTCAACCTGCCAATGTATGGTTTATGGACTTTAATACAAAACGCAGAGTACACGGTGAATGAAAGAGACCTCTATTTTGCAATATATCGTAATTATTTGTATTCTGAAATGTTCATAATTAATTATTTTATACTTTATTTTTTAATGACTGTCTGTAGCTTTTATGAATTACGATTACTTTTTGATTTGCATTGTCATCACAATTCGGCACTTGCTGCCATAGGCTCATAGAAATTTACAGCACAGAAGGAGGCCATTTGGCCCATCGAGTCCGTGCTGGTCAACAAAGATCTGACTACACTAATCCCATTTTCCTGTGCTTGACCCATAGCCCTGGAGGCTATGGCAATGCAAGTGAATATCTAAATATTTCTTAAATGTTGAGAGTTTCTGACTCAACCACCCTTTCAGGCAGTGAGTTCCAGATTCCCACTGCCCTCTCCTCAATATTCTCCTCAACTCCCCTCTAAGCCTTCTACATCTTAACTTAAATCCATGACCCTGGTTATTGACCCCTCTACCAATGGAAAAAGTGCCTTCCTGTCCACCCTATCTATGCCCCTCATAATCTTACACACCTCTATCAGGTCCCCTTTCAACCTTCACTGCTCCAAGGAAAACAACCCCAGCCTATCCAATGTCCTCATAACTCAGACCCTCCAGCCCAGGCAATATCCTGGTAAATCTCCTCTGCACCCTCTCCAGTGCAATCACATCCTTCCTATAATGTGGTACTCCAGTTGTGGCCTAACCAGTGTTTTATATAGTTCTAGCATAATGTCCCTGCTCATGTATTCTATGCCTTGGCAAATAAAGGCAAGTATCCCATATGCCTTCTTAACCACCTTATCTACCTGCCCTGCTACCTTCAGGGCCCTGTGGATATGCACACCAAGATCCCTCTGATCTTCAGTACTTTCCAGGATCCTATCATTCATAGTGTTATTCTTTGCCTTGTTAGCCCTCCCCAAGTGCATTACATCAAACTTTTCCAGGTTTAATTCCATTTGGCACTGCCCTGCCCACCTGACCAGTCCATTGATATCCTCCTGCAGTTTATGACTATCCTCCTCACTATTTACCACCCTACCAATTTTCACGTCATCCACAAACTTCTTGATCATACCCCCTACATTTAAGTCCAAATTATTGATGTACACCACAAACAGCAAGGGACCCAGCACCAAGCCCTGCAGAATCCCACTGGAAACAGACTTCCAATCACAGACTGTACCATCACCATCTGCCTCCTGCCTCTCAGCCAATTTTGGATCCAACATGCCACTTTGCCTTGGATCCCATGGACTCTTACTTTCTTGACCAGTCTGCCATGAGGGACCTTATCAAAAGCCTTATCAAGACCACATTAAATACATTACCTTCATCAACACTCCTGGTTACCTTCTCAAAAAATTCCATCAATTTTGTCAAACATGACATTCCCTTAACCAATCCATGCTGACTATCCCTGATTAATCCATGTCCTTCCAAGTGCAGGTATATTCTGTCCCTCAGAATTACGTCTAGTAACTTCCCCACCACCAAGGTTAGACTGACTGGCCTGTAATT